>NW_010188023.1:25127-29572 GCF_000695765.1 Mesitornis unicolor | reverse complement strand
GCAAACCTGCTGATAGTACACTCAATTCCCTTTTAGCAGAAATGGGATCTCTAGGTTCTGTGTGTTTTGAGGTAACACTCTGTTGTATTAATCCTACACAAAACAGGCAATGCAGGTTAGTAAGACTTGCTAGTAAGGCATAAATTCCGTTTCATTAAGCAGATGGGACTATCCTGGGAGGAAAATCAAGAGTTAGACCAGATCATCCAGTTCTTCATCTAGGTATATGTCCACTGGGTTTTCAGTCTCTGTGACCTTTTGCATCTATGTTTTCTTGTCATACTTTCGTTAAGCATCAGAACACTATTTCAAAAAATATTTCTTGACTGTGTTTACATTGCAACTGTGCAAAGAGCCTTAAAAATGGTATATAATAAAGAGCTGAGCAAAATTTTCACAACTGAACCAAATGATATTGGCTAATCTGTACCTGGAGATTTCCCAGGTTAGTGATTCTGGATCCAGCATCCTTCTGTACTTCTGACTAGTCTATATTCTTTTAAAAATATTTTTTCTTTAACCGATAAGCTTGTCTTTTGTGATATTCATTCTGCACGCATCTGAAATGACTGGCTAGCAACTATTT
Organism: Mesitornis unicolor; assembly: GCF_000695765.1. NCBI lineage: Eukaryota > Metazoa > Chordata > Aves > Mesitornithiformes > Mesitornithidae > Mesitornis > Mesitornis unicolor. The sequence continues at coordinate 28,986 of NW_010188023.1, read as the reverse complement.
TTCCTCCTCCACTATCGTAAGATGAACAAAATACAATTCTGCTGATGCTTCAGGTGGCCTGTATCACTTGAGACATGCAAGGTGACTCAGAGTACATTATACTGATGAAAAATATCTGTTACTGCCAGATGTGCATACAGCCTATGAAACCATGCACGCTAACTACTCAAAAACAGTAATGAAAATTTTTGTGTGTGTTTGCATTCATTTATTTCTCTCTGATCTTAATGGTATTTCAGAGGCAATCATGTCAGATCTCCAAGTTTTATTTGCAACCATGTGGAAGATGGATGCAGAGATTCTTGTTTAATCATGTGCTGTCAAGGGCTTTGGGAGAAGCAGAAAATGTAAAAATTGTGATGAAATTGAGTGTCTCACACAGGATTATGCTGGCTGATCCATTGCCAGCAGAATGATCAGAATGTACATCCTTACACCTCCCAGATGTTCCACCATTCCACTTCTCTGCCCTGTTGTTTATAAGAGAAGCAATGGCCTCTTCCCTAAAGTTGACTGAACAGTTGTATTTCATCTCTGTATGTTGACTGTTACCATTTATAATTGTTTGGTTATATCTTTTACAGAATAATAAAAAAATAGTTTTGACCTGCCATTCAAGATGCTTTTGAGATGGGTCACTTGAATCTAGCATGCGAGTCACTTACATTGAAACACTGCTCGCAAGTGCCTTGTGAGGTTCTCTTGGGTTCTTCTAAGAAGTTGTATGCAGGCTTAACACAAGTTGGAGTTGGTGAGGAAAAATGCATACTTTTTCACAGTTGAACTTGCTTCAGTTTCCTGAGTTTCAGTTTTAACTTAATCCTTAAACAGTGGTTTTATTGAAGTAAACTTTCAATTTTAAAGGCTGGAGTACAAACTTGGGGTTCGGATTTCACCTGTGATTTGCTGAAATAATCTTACCTTTTAGTGTACCTGGCTGGAGAGGCTAATAGTTGGAACACAGAAATCTATAACTGACTTGCATTTTCACTGTCTTGATATGTTACACAGGAGCAGGTACTCTTGATACTCTGAAAATTAGTATTGCAGCAATACTGCTAGTACTGAGTAATTTATGGTGGATTCAGTGGCTGCAGCCTGTTATTCTGAACAAAGACAAGTCTTACTGAAGAGTCTTTGAGGATATTACTGCAGCCCAAAATCATTTCTGATTGCTTCAAAGATTGCTTTGTGATATTTTAAGGCTTTCAGTCAGCCTGTTTTGATTGACTATAAATGTACTGCAAAACAGCATTAACACTAGTGTGTTGCAGCAGAAGGTATGTTTGCCCTACATACCATAATGGATAGAAATCCCCAGGATCCCTGGACAAACGCTAAATGAGCTGGAAGCAGCCTAGCTGTAGTAGCATGGAGCTCTGCATGGCTGAGAAGCAGACTAAATTACTGTGCACAGTGTGGCTGCTGTAAGCACCCCAGAAAGCACGGCAAAACACTGCCAGCTCAGAGCTGACTTATATGTCTACATGTTGCACTGCACAGCATAAATGTGCCCCCTCGAGGCCTGAATAAAACATTCATGTGCTATCGTCGTCTGAGCTGATTTTCTCTGTTACCTGCTTGTGTATCAGATATACCTGATCTTTGACCAGTGTCACCACTGAGGGACCACCTAGTTCCAGCTGGAAGCAAATGGTGGATTGAAGCATCACATTCTCCAAGAATCTTCTGTACTCCTGATGCAGGAGAAAAGGAATGTCTCTTAATACCTCTGTGTGAAAAAGAGGGGAGAAAAAGAAATCTTAATGTTTATATTTTTTTTATTGTTTAACATTGACATTTTATAGATGTAGCACATGTTTTGCTAGAATATTTTTGTAAGCAAAGTGGAGTAAACTGATCTTATGGCATGTCATCTCTAAAGCAGGATTGTGGGGGACATGCTTAATTTCAGCCACTGGTATGGTGACAGAGTGAGTTTGCTCTGCAATGTAGTGTTGCTGATTAGACTTCTTCCTTGAGTTCAATTTGTGGCACATGCCAGAGACTGTAGTCATAGGAGTTCAGGTAGCAATGATTGGAGCTCTTATTTATAGCTGTGCCTTATTGTTAGCTTTGGATCTTGTGGCAGTTTTTATCCCGGTATATCAACCTGGTTTATATCCTGGTTTCATACTCCTGCTCCAAAACAAAGGCACACCTTTTAAGAAGGGCATGTTTGGATAGAAATGACATTACCTTGTGCCTGTCTGGACCAGTCTGAAAGCAAAAGGAAGTCTGATTTTTTCTTAATTGTAACAGAGTACTGTCTATTAAAGAAGCTTGAAAAGGGTGGTTTTTCTTTCCTAGATCTGATAGTTCTGCCACAATGATGAGTTTGCCTGAGTAACTTATTCCTTCTTATCTTGTGTGTGAATTTGGATTTCCGAGAGAAAGTGCAGTTTTTTTGTTTATCTCATCCAGCACCTGCATGATCTTATATTCAGCCTGATTTTCAAGAATTGCCATCTTGAACTTTAAAAGCATGTTGATTTTTAACTATAGCTTCAAAAACAAAGAATAAATTCTGTCTTTGTTCTGCTTAATAGTTCTATCTATTTATTTGTTTACACACAGGATTTATTTAAAAAAAACCCAAAAAAAGTAGCTCTTGAAAGTAGGTTGCAACTTACTAGCTATGGTAGCTGTAGCTGTGGGTTTGCCTTTTTACAGTACAGTAACAAGTTCTTAAATACCTTTGTAAACAGCTAAGTTTCTACTTAAAGCAGAGTTTACAGTCTGTTGTAAAATGTACAGAAATAGCAAACTTGTTTGGGAATTGGTAGATCAAACCAACAGTCCTGACAAGATGGACTGGAGAGAGTCAATGCTGAAAACGCATACTTGAAGTCAACCAGTCTTCAAAATCACAATGGTCTTTCCCATTAGTGTGTGTGAGACCGGCTTGGCTGGACCAGTATTGGAGTTCGCTGCTACTAAAGAAGTTGGTGGTCATGCTTCTCGCAGCCACACACTGCCAGTCTTTCCTTTATGCTGGTTGTGGTCATGACTCAACTTCCGTGTGATGGGAATAGAGTGCACAAAGGTAGCAGAAAATTAGTGAATAGCTTTCCACCACCATACAGAGATGAACTGGCTAAGCTGGGATCACTTGGGCTAGCAGGAATGGGATCATCCAAAAGGAAGCAGAAGCAAGGGGTTAGGACTGCACTTTTCAGTGAGAGAGTTGGATTGGCTCCTTTTATCATCCCTGATCACTCCAAAAGGGCTTTTTTTTTTTTTTTGCTGGCATTCTAAACAAGCAGCTTTGTGCTGCGTTTTCCTAGTTTTTCTGCAGTTAGGTTACTCTGGTAACCTCTGATAAGTGGTTGTCTCCAGCACACACTGGTAACAATTAACTTGGAGACAGTGTCCGCTGCTTTCCCTGTTTACAGAGCTGATAGGTATCTGTGCCCTTAATGTGGTTAATCAAGGATACTCTGAGGTTGGCACAGTTAGTTCCTGCTTTCTTACACACAAATTTTTATGCACATTAGTTTGCATACTACAGTGTGCAGTACTATTGATTAACCCTTAACTAGTCTGTGCTATCAAGATTTTGGAGAGAGCAGTAGAAATGCAGCTTTGGAAAGGAAAGGTAACTATAAAATCTGTTCTTTCTGCTTCTGTGCCAGCTACTTCTGTTTGAGAAGCAGTAACCTCTCTATTCCCTGTGCTGATTTTGTCTCCCATCCAAAAAAACCTTGCCAACAACCTGGTATCTCAGTAAGCACAGCCTGGGTGCCTGCCTTCAGGAGGCTTCTGCCAACTGCTCAGCATAAAAAAAGCCTTGCAGACCACTCTCAATGTTACTTGGGATGGTATGGGGCTTTCCAGAGAAACACCAGCTAGGCCTATT
>NW_010188023.1:465-25116 GCF_000695765.1 Mesitornis unicolor | reverse complement strand
CCTACATATGCCATTTCACTCAGCTACCCAAAGGAAATGTGCATATATGGCGCAAAAAAGGGATTTAATTTGCCAATGTCATGATTATGCACCCCTCCCATGGGTGGGGTACAGAAACAAACATTACAGGAGAATGTGCTGACAAAAGGAAAGTTTTATTGATCTAAAACCTATATTAATATTTATTTTAATAAAACAAGCAAACAATAAACACCTCAATGTGCAACTTTCCTAATCTAAGCTTTCAACTCGTTTGTATAGTTATTTCACAGAAGGCTCATTTTAGACATTGTCACCTTGCTCACTCTGTTCTCCATTGTATAGTGTAGTTGTATAGTAGCTGAGTACTTCAAAACAATAAAATCACCTTCCCTAGTGTTGCTGAAAAATGCCATTCTTGCTTTTAACAGAGGGGAACGTTGTGGCTTGCTCAGGAAAAATAGCATCTTACGGAGAATAGAAACCAGAAGTCCTTAGTGGTGGGCCAGTACCTTTACTGTACAGATCTTTCTGCCCACAGGCTTTTAATGTGGAAAAGCTGCCATTTTCTTCCCTTGGAACAATCTTCTCATAGATATTTCCAAGCCCTTAGTTGTTTTCTTGTGGAGTAGTCTGTTGCCTCTTCTGCAGTGCACTTTATGGTCCGATCACAGAGAACAAGAGTTAGTGTGGGTCCTAGGTAAGGATGAAGAGCATTTTCAACAAACCAAAAAAATCTTCAGGATGTTAAGACTGGAAACTAATGGGGTACAGGAAGATGGGAAGTGGGACTCTGACACATAGTTTGATAATCCAGCTGCGACTGTGCCAATGTCAGAGTATATTGTCCATTAATTATTTTGGCAATTTGTGTTTCCTATGTACTTCCTAGTCAGCTACTATGAGTAGTGTCCAGGAGTAGTTTTTCTTCTCAAGCTTTTTTCGTGGTTTGCAGCTTAGTTTCCAATATGCAGGTCACACATGCTGACAAGAATTAAATGCACCTGTTTCTTGACCGCAACCCATACCATGGATGCAGTTTCATAGAGGCTAAAAAGAAAGGGCTGAAGGGTGTGTACCAGTTGAGCTGGGTAATTTCACTGCCAGAGAGTGACATTTTTAGTATGAATTGTGTACTTGCTTCTAAGTTTAGATTGATTGTAATTATGTCAGAAGTTTAGCAGCTGCTAGAGACTGAGGGTAACTAGGGACCACAAAACTTTGTCTGCACTGATTCACATGGTGGTAACACTTCTTCTAGTGTGCCCATTGAGATTTCTTCCCTAGACTCTACCTTTACTGCCTGCTTCAGCAAAGCATCTTGCTCTTTATCAATCTTAACAGAGCTTCTTCAGTTATTTTTCTGCTTTGCTTGTTCACTGCTCTGTCATCTTTTCCTCAACATCTGCACTGTGATTATAAGCTCCAGATTTTTCCTTGCAAAGCAACAATATACTTTATTGTATGCATATATGCTGTGTGTATATTCTTCAGATTTCCCTGTGCTTATCTCTAAAATCTTAGACGATTTATAAATATACCAGAAATTCATTTATTGTATGTATGCAGAAAGTGTGGTCTGCAGAAGTACAGCATGCATATTATTGTGCTTACCAAGAAAGGAGCGTAGGGGTTTGCTAGCCAAGGGCAAAGAACTCTCTTATTTAAGCTTTCAGTCAAAAAACAGTCTAGACTTTTTTATCACATTAAACAGTCTGGAGCATTTAATAAGTATGTGATGGGAAGAAAAGCAGTCTGAACTAGCTGACCAGTTTTCTTATGGGAAAAGCTTGCTGGACCCATCTTTTTATTCTTTGCTATGGTAATTATTATGCTGGAAATGTTTAATGGTGATATATGAAGCAAAGATGGTTTTAGACATGTAAAAATGTTATCCTTGCTTTGTGCAGGATCTGCTGTGCTTTGTGTGTGACACTTGTCTTGATTTTGATGGGCACTACACTTGGTTAATGTGTGTGCCACTTGTTACTAAGTTGTAGGAGGCCAGAGTGGATAGTGACAGCACTAGTTAAGCCCCACAGAATACTTCAGTGCATGCAGCCAGTGCAAATGACAAAACATTTTCTTTCGGTCTTTGTTAGGGTCCCTTCATCAACTTTTATGATGTAATGAGCTGCATCTGTTGATTCAGTTGCATCTGATGGCTTCCAAGCAGACTGCTCTGCCTTTGACCTCCACCTTCTCATCTAGAATCAGTTCTTTCACCTTCCCAGGCATTTTGCCCATGCATCCCTTGATTTGTCTGCAGCAGGGGGGTAAAGCTGAACTCCTCACCTCTGGGAGCCCTGCCATCCCCACTCCCAAGCTGTCACAAAAAAAAATGCCCCTCTGCTGTTGCCTGGAATGTTGGCACTATTCTCAACACTTCTTTCTTCTTTACCCCACACACATAGGCACCAGCATTTTGTTTTGTTGGTCTTTCTTTGTGTGTATTCCACCCTTCCTTTCCAGCTTTACTGTAGAAACCCAGCTTCATACTTTGAATAATCTCTAAAAATAGCCTTGCTTGTACCATCCCAAACCATTTCCATTTCAGCTATTCAAAACTACCAACTGTTGTTTTCTAGCATGGTGAAAATGCTGCCACCTTCCCTTTCCATTTCAGCTTTATTGGCCTGCTTGTATACTCCATCCTTCTGTCAAAGTCCACATCAGTGTCAGAGGTCTCATCCTTGCTTTCTGCATTTTTTTCTGTTGTTAATTCCCTCCTTCTCTTTTCAGTTCTTGTGCCCTTGCCCACACATCTCTTTCTTTTCTTTCTGGTTGTCCAGAACCAAGAATGTCTTCATATTCCAGCGTGATGTGCATGCTCTCACCTTTCCAGTGAGAGAAGAGAAAGCACCGCTTATCTTCCTGCCTCCATGAGCTTGTTCCATTATGCACCTTTCTCAGCATGAGGGCGTAGGTGTCCTCTGCTCATACTGCATGTCCCTTTCTACCTCAGTAGAAGTGGGTCCCAGCAGCAGGTAACAATAAAGAACAGTGATGAGGAGCCCTGGAGAGGTAACAGCTCCTCGTTTTGTTTCCTGCTGTTCAATGCTGCATTGCATCTTAATGTTAGGAATTTAGTGGAAGTCAGTCTCCTGACTCTGGTGTCTCCAACTGGTCCAGAAAATCTGAATAAATTGAACTTCTCATGCTGTAAAGCCTGCTGTTTATTATGAGATGTCAAATAAGTCTTCAAAATGGGCTATGTATGCCAGCACGCCATACCAGCACTCTGGACTAGCAGGCTGGTTCTCCTGTTTGTCTCCATACTGGACAAATAGGTTACATACCAACACTTTTATTTTTATCCCTTTTGGAATACTGTGTCAAATAATCCATCTGGAGCAATGCAAAAATTGGAATGCCTTTTCTTCCAAAAATTTCATATACATTATGAATAGTTGAACAAGACAAAATGCATCCAGCAGGAAGATCTTGAGAGGCTGCTGGCTTGGAACACTCTCCCACCCCTCTCTTTAATAGTTGGGGTGCCTGGTTTTGGTCCATTTTTTTAAACAAGATGTACATTAATATTCAGAAAGACATTTCAGGGACATTGTTCTCAAGTAATGCAAACAACTGAATACCTCAATAACAACTGTATTAGCACTCTGAACTGTTTTATCAGATAAACTTATCTCAGATGTCTCACACAGTCTCATTTTACCCCAAAGAGACAAGAACTGTCAATGCAGTAATGACTGATGTGAGAGGAAACGTAGCACAATGCTGAGAGTTGTTTCAATATTGCACTGTTACTCTGAGGCAAGGATTAGTGAAAGAGACTGTGATGCATGCACGCAGCCTTGTCTTCTGTTTATAGTTAACTATGAACTTAGCTAAAGGATTGGTGACATTTTTTTTTTGTCCTTGGTCCCATTACCTGCACAATCTTTCCTACTCTGTCTCCATGGCTTTTAGAGCTTCTAGGCAGTGGCACAGCAACCCTTTTATAAGAAATCTGAAACAAAATTTCGAGAAGTGCTTACTCTGCCACCTACCTATGGTAATGAAGTAACAGTAATAGTTCAGAACTGGTTGCTTTTCGTCTTGAATCTGTAGGAAATTAAAGCTGTAAATAGCTGATAACCTGGTATATCTCAAACATGACTATCAATATTCAGACAGCTGTGCTGCTAGAAAGAGGTCTTCTAGATGTCCAAATTGTAGGTAGCATTTTGTTTTTACCCTTGCCTAGTGATTACATATTGTGTTTAGTACTGTGGCAATCTCATCTTCAGAACTAATGCCCAGTTATTTGTTAATGAGTTAATACTGGATGTTATTGGTGATTAAAGGTATGCAACATTAACAAATTTTTGCTCTGGGACACCTTGCTGTTAGTGCTTTCAAACTTTATATATAGATAAATGATTAGTACCACTAAATATGTAATTAAGACAAGTCTTGCTACTCTCATTTTTTAGAGGGAGGAAATTTCAAAGTATCCTTCCAGCACTCCAGAGCAGTCTGGCTAAATATCAACTGTAACCCGGATCCCTTGACTCCTAGCTAGCCCAAAGGGGCTGTGTTTTTCTAATGAATGTTGTTTTCAGCGTATGACAGAGTGTTCAGGAGTGAGGAAAATAGACAAGTTTAGCCTATATAGCAGTGTTTAGGCCAATCAGTTTATGGTTACTTTTTCCCCATCTGTTAAATGCCATCCTGATTCATAGATCTGCTTTTTGCATGGTAATGTTGAAGTGCAAACCATGAGCACCACACATGTGTTTTTTTCTTGATGCTGACTGGGAGGCATCAGAAGAAACGAGTCTTTATTAAAGACAATTAGTATCTTCAATTTCTTTGTGTTTTTTTTTTTCCTGTGATTTGAACCTGAAATCGTGGCAGAAAAATAACATGAAACCAACCCACCATTAACACTAAAGCTTTGAGGGAGCTGTAGTCTGCTCTGGCCAGGCATTAGCTAGGACAGGTTACAGCTGTCATTACTTAGGTTGTGTCACAGAACTGAAGAAGGATATCCCTGCCCATGGCAGGGGAGGTGGATGAGATGACCTCTAAAGGTCTCTTCTAACCCAACACATTCTATGATTCTGAGGAAGAAAGGCTGCACTACAAATCTCTGCTACCCAGGATTTGGGGACTGGGTGGTCAGAGGGTGATGGATAATTTCCATTCCAAGCAGGTGATAATGCCGTGCCTGCGTTTCCCTACCTCCTAGGTGAGACATGAGTCAGGGTGTGAGCCAACATGCAAGTGAGCAGGATACCGGGAAGTAAAGGGTGATGAAAGCAAGAAAAAGGATATCAGGTGCAAGGAAGGAAGGAGTGTACTGATGAAATGCAGGTACTAAGTCTATGTTTCTTGCTTTTCATTGCATTTTATCTTCTCTTGTTTAAGGAAGGGGATATAAAACCCACTATCTTTAGGGTGCTAAGGTGAAATCTGAGCAGCATTGTGACTTCTAAGCAGATAGAAAAATTTTCTGACCTGTGCCATGGGTTAAATTGCACAATAGCAATCACATCTAAAAATATAAAATCCTCTGTATCTTCATGGTGACTGCAGTTTGTAAGCTTTATTCAGGGTAGCAAGAAATTTGTAGTTAATTTGAAATTTCAACAAATACCTACTTTGAACACACTCCCAAATGTCAAATAATAAATACAACATTTTGATATTAATGCATTTTAGAGTACTGGAACGATTGCCAAAGAAGATCACCTTTGCTTTGTCTGAAGTCTTAAGCCAGCAATGTGACTCACTCCTGTTTTCTCACAAATCATCTAGAAAACTGGCCAGAATTGAACCGAGCAAATTGTCCTTTTCCTAATTTTAGATTTTAAAGTAACATCTATGTTCCTCACAGCTTATTAGTTTTTAAAATATCTGTATATTTTGAGCAAACTCACATTAAGTCATGTCAAAACTTTATTAAAGTTTGGTTTGAACTAAAGTACCTGACCATAGAAGGGATTATTTCAAACACACAGAGATTTATAAGTTATTACAAAAATGTTATCTTGACCTTTCATTACATTTTATTAATACAAGGTCTGAGCCTGTGTCATTGTTTGAAAACAGGCAACTGTGCCCTCAGGACATGGTTGTGGAGAAGCTGATATTTGTAGATCGTTTCATTTTTGTTTGAGGCACTAGCTTGTGTGTTTCCAAAACTTTTCCTTGCACTTAAAAATGTTGATACTAATCCGGTTTGAAAGTTTGTGTTGCCTTTTCTATGGTATGTCTAGTGAATAATTTGGTCTTAGAGTTTGCAGTTGTTTTATGCCCTATGATCCCCAAACTCTTGCATTGGTAACAGGAATGATGGTCATTTAAAGTTATTTAGGTGTTTATCTGTACTCCCACCTGAACTCCTCTTAGGAGTTTAATTTCAAACATTTATTTATGTCTTCCTATCACACTAAAGTACAGGAATCTTCTGCTTGAAGTCTTTTAGAGCACAAAGCCCCAGGAGACTAAAAAATGGAAACTGAAGTTCTACATGTCAAAATTACTCATTATTTTAATTAAAATTATTGACACAAATACTTCACAGAGGTGTACCTGAAAGGGTGAAACACTATTCACTGACTTAAAAGATGTGTTGTCTGTTGACTACAGATTAAAAAACACAACAGTAGAAATTCAGTACGGTATTAACTATCCAAAGAGCATATTGAAAACTGAGGTTTTTTGGTTAATGGTAATGGCAAGTCCCTTTTCTTTAGGGCTCATTGCTGTAATTATACAAGGTGCCAGATTTTACAAGACTGTAAACACAGAATTTGGGCTTAAGTAATTCAGAAAATACTTGAGAAATTTTGCAAGTGCTATGTATTTGGGATTTTAAAAAATTATTACTATTGTTATTACGTGAAGTAGCCTTTGTTTTAACACTGTCTTCAATTGAAAGTTGCAGAGGGAAGTAATTAAACTTAATAAAAGTCACTGCTGGTTAAATCAAGATACATTGTATACATACATCACATGCTATAGCAATTCAGAAAATATCTTGACAATTATTACACAAACTATTGCTTTCATCAAAGCCCAATTTGTTCTCTATTACTACCTGGGGAGGAGATGGCTTCCAGGAAATGGGATGCTTGACATTCTACTAAAAATAAATCTTGAATGTCTCTAACACTTATGCTTAAATAAAGATAAAACTGTAGCATCTTCCACATTTTTAGACAACTCAATTTTATATATGGTTAGTGTCTATCATTGGAAAGAGACAAAACAGGGAAAGTTCTAGGGAAGGATTCTTCATCATATGCTCACATTATGAAATTAAGTTCACTTGACAGGTCAAAAGCAAAAAGATACTGTTAGATGCACACTGAATAATATGTGTAAAGGAAAACAAATTCTCCTTACATCTTTTGATGAGTGTGATTGCTAAATTTTCTGTACAACGGACAGTATTATGAGCACATCTCCTCCTGAAATCATCCCTTGGGAAGATCCGTGGCCCTTGCCTTTTGCCTTTACTATTACAAAATTGAAAAAGTGAACACCAAATTTTCTATCACCAGAAGGAAAGGAGAACAATAAAAAAGTACTTGTTCGGTCAAGTTTATGGTTTTGTGTCTGGTTCACTATTTTTTTTAACAATTGAGGTTTTACTAAGTTACAGTTATGATAGCTCTGCATTTTGACTTAATATTCAAATCATACTTTTCCTAGGAGTGTGTATAGATGATCTTCTGTTATTGCTGTACGAGTTTCCTTGTGGACTATGTGTAAAAACTTACCTTTTTGTTTTAGCACTTTGCTGTTGAAATTGCTGAGTTGGTTTTGTTTTTCCAGGCATTTCAAGTGGCTCCTATCTAAAGGCTCATTTTGGTCAGCGTGTGAACCTGGTAGCATTAGTTGACAATGGTGACACACAAGGACTGATCCTAGTCCTATCAGAAGCTCCATAACAAGTCCAGATGGCTCTGGTGATCAATTCAACATGGAAAATCTGCTCCAGTGACTCTGTGTTGCTGCTGAGCGTAGAAATAATTTGCCTTCTCAGGAATACAAGTATTTGTTCTGAGGATGAGATGGGTTAATTATCTTTCTGTTTTTCAGTGGAGCAATATTCATGCCATGAAACTTAGGCTCCTTAATAAAGTGGAAAGAAAGGCCCTTAGTTTAGGTTCAGATGATTCAGCTCCATTGATGAAAGAGGCAACCAGGATTAACACTTGTGTAGGTGACAAAAAATAAATAGTTTTGTTATTACTGGTATTGGTTTGGTTTTTATTTTGAGGGGAATTTGGTAGTTACTCCATTACATGTAAGCATCTCTCATGTTGGATTTTTCTGCTGATTCTGTATTAGTATTAGTCTGATTAAGCTTTTAACATTATGACCCTAATCAACACTTTTTTTTTTTGCACAACATAGAATATTATATAATTTATAAGAAATAGTCTATTTCTTGCACTGAATTTATTGAATATGTGATGTCTGTTGTATCACATTGATTTTTGAGGATTAATGATCTTTGAGTTCATAGCAAGTCCTATGGAAGTCTGTTCTCTTACAGAATTCAGAAATTTTCTTTTTTCTAAAATATTCCTCATGCTATGGTAAACATTTGTTTAGATTGTTTTTAATGAGATTTTTGTGGACATGCAGGATTAATTTGTTGGTCTAAACTGTGTAAGCCAAACTGATATGCATTCCTTATTCTTTGCCTCGGTCCCCGTTAGGCAGGCTCTCACTAAATCAATTTAGAAGTTTATGAGGAATTCGACTTGAGTGAATCATCTGACTGAAAAGCTTTCTGTGATAGCTTGATTTAAATGTATTTTTAATTGTTGGAACATAGTCTTTTTATACTGTTGTGAACAGACCAGAATAAGTTTATTTACATAACCAACATGTCTGTGCATACCATTCACCTCTCAGAAAGGGGAATGCCCCCCTTCAATTAAAAAAACAAGGGTGGTGAGCATTTATGGTGGATAATGAGAGTTTTAGAATTAATGGAAAGGCTGGGAAAAACTGTAGATATTAACAAACTAGAAAGGCTTCAGGGCAAAAGAAGAACATCGAAGGAAGCTAGGAGGTCATGTTTGGGTCCTGTGGTCTATCCTAGGAGTTCTGTTTATTAGAGATAATGGCTTTCAGAGGTGATGACAGAACCACAGTTCAGACCCTAAGTTAAGGCAGGACCATCTCATTTGAAGCACTATGGCATAAGCAATTGTTTTCTACCGTCAGCAACAGATAGGCTTGCTTCTTAGCCTGAAGCAGAGCTCTGCAGTGAGCAGCCTCACTGAAATTGTATGCAATGCTGAAGAAGAGGTTAGTTAAGAACAGGCCATTTCTTGTTTTGATCTAACCTCTTAGCTGCCCCTGCATGCCAGTGCATTCCAGCAATTAAAACGAAATGGAAAAGGAGACAAAGTGGAAATTGAGACCACTACTAGACAATACATGTTCAGGCGCCTGAGCTCTGTTGTATGTCTTTTGTTGCTTCTGGACCTTGTTTTTGGAAGAACTGTTTTAAGTTGCTTGCATTAGCTGTGGAAATAATGTATTTTAAAATAACCTGCTGAAAAAGCACTCTTTTTAAAAAAAGAAAAAAAGCAAACAACAAAATTCAACCATGGAAAAGCCTGGAGAGCTGTGAAATCTTGGATTTTTTTTTTACAGTACAGTGTGCGTACTGTAGAAATTCAGCAGTGTGGCTCTCATCATTACATTTTAAATAGGACTCAAACTGTAGTGGCTTTTCTTTTCTAAACTTTCTTAAAACTTACTCTGAATTTTAGGTTCTAATATAGAAACTGAAGTTTTGTGTTTAAAAAACACCCTTTTCTCTGCATTGTGCATATGTAATGCTAGTACATTTGCAACTGAATAAATTTGTGGCTGAGGAATAAATGTATGAAGACTTTCTGGACTGGAATGAACTCCATAAAAAACGCCAAAATGCTGCAGAGGTCTGTCAATGTAGATCTGGTTGTCTTTGTTATGAAGAATCTTGTTTACCAGAGAGGAGTGGTGGTGAAGGAATATGTATTTCAAGGGGTGGTTAGTGGGAAATAATTAGTTTGTTGTTAGTTTTTTGGGTTTGGGTTTTTGGGGTTTTTTTTGTTTTGTTTTGGTTAGGTTTTCGAATTGCTTCCTTGTATTTGTAAGAAAAATATATATGCTTGAGCAAGATTACTAAACTCAACATAGTATTCTGTGGGTACTTATACTTCACCCTTGAGACCCATACAGACAGTAACTGTTTAGGTTTAGGTGCTGTGATTCAAAGATGTAAGTGATAAAATGGCAAACAGAGAGTGTGGAGCCTGTTTGCTTTTTACTCAGCAAATAGAGATTCATTCCAGAGGCAAAAAAGAATAATTACTAAAAAATAATTTCAAGTATTGTTATAATATTCAGGGCTAGTAAAACTGTGGAAATTGAGAGTTACTGTGTTTTAGACTGTGGGAGGATCAGCTGTAAGGAATACTGCTGTCCTTTCCAACAGTGTCTCAACATTGACAGGATGTTTATAGGATCCAAGGAGTATCCTATCCATCATGCTAGCCAGCCCTGTGAGTTAGTTTAGAATATCACCTCTTTCCCCAAATATTTATCTGCTTTGTATTAACAGAACCCTTTCCTCCTCCTGTTCAGCCACACCTTGTCCTTCTTTCGGTCAAAGCATGAAAAAAACCCAGAATTTATAGTCCCACCACCCCCCACACCCCAGATTTAGCTTAGTACAGCCAAGCTTACAAAAGAGAAGGACTATTGTGTTAAATAATGCTCTTCTGGATATGGCTAATTTTGTATTCTCACTCTTTGTGTACTCCAGGTGAATCAAAAGATGCTTTATTCCATGTGGTCCAAATCATGTCTTCCGGCATAAATCAGTGTTGAAAGAAAGGGAGATGGCTCAAAAGGCATTTAGCTACTGCACTTGAGAGACATAAGCTACTTCTCCCCTGTGGTCATTGATTATTTGTAAGCTGTATTTTATGAGTATCCTTTTTGCTTTTGAGAGTGATATGTATTCAGAGGCATTTTTATAGTTTAAGAGCCGTAAATCAGTGAGAAGATTTTGATTTTAATATTTAAAGGCTGTTTAAAAGTTTTAAAATTATAATTTTACTATCTTTAAGTTTAGTTTCTAAATCTTCTCTCTCTCCCAGTTGAACTGCACACTTCATTGTTATTAAATTTCTTTAAAGAGAGTAATTCTTGATTCACATCGTAATGAGGGTATATACATGCATATATGTGCAACTATATGAATGTTAGAATGTCATGTTTGTACAGGTTTGGTGGTTGGGGTTGGTTTTGTTTTTTACTTTCTTTGAACTGCTTGAAAATTGATGAAGATTAACAGAGCTCCAAAGAGTGACAGAGAAGTATTCTGGTTTTTATTTTGGTGATCTTAAAAGCTAACAGAGTTACAGAAGAATGGATTTTTGAGAGGAGTGTAAGTAATATGAGAGACTGCAAAGAGCAGAGAGAATTTTCTTCACCTTCTGCACTGCTGCTAAAGCATATGGCTTAAAAACCTTGTTTGTTACAATTCATCTGACTCCTTGCTCCATGTACTCGAGCCATCTTTCTCACACACTTCATCTGTCTCAGTTCAACTGTAAGCTGTTGACCTGTGAGAGAGCAGAGCTAAAGAAGAGACTGGTAAGATGGTAAATAACAGTGAGCTTGAGTCCCTGAGACAGAACTCGATTGCTTGATGAATTATGAGTAATCAAGCATGTTGTCTTGCAGCTAAATGCCAGGTTATGCAAATAAGAAGAAAGACTGTAATTCTGTATGACAGAGGGCTGTGCTGGGCTGCCGTGTCCTGGTGCAGACCCCTGACTTCAGAAAAGCTGGAAAAGCGGAGAGGTCTCAGGCTGACTCGAAGATTTGAAAAATGTGCATTGCAGCAGAAACTGAAGAGCTCGATCTATTTAATTTATCAGCGATGAAGTAATGAGACAGCTTCATCATACTGTGTGAGTACCCAGACAGGGAGAAGATATCTGTAAAGGAGGGATTTTTGCAGAGCTGTATTTCAGTGACTGGATGATGACCTCAGCAAAGTTCAAATTGGTAATAAAGTGCATGTTTGTAGTGCTAAGGTAATTAGTCTTTCTGAAAGAAAAGTGTCTCTTCAAGCACTCTTTACAGCCAGAATTCGGTGTGCCAGATGCTGGACAGTATGTTAAAATGTGTCTTACATGGGAGTTTGGAGCAGTTGCAGAGCTTGTAGGTTTTAAAATCTATGTATGGGGTTCAGTGTCACTAAGAAAGCCTATAGTGTATAGGCTAGGGACTGTGGAAGAGATTTCTTCACAGTCTTAAAAGTGTAATCACTTTTCTTATGATTTAGCACAGAATGCATCTGCTTTTCCTAGGAGGACTTCACATGCTGACAGCATATATTGCTGCATGAACTACCTGTTGTAATTGAAGTAACTTTTCTTCTAGGGAACATTTTGATAGTCAAAGTCATTTAAACAGATGAGGAAATGGTCAGAATGGAGTGTTTATCACTTGAGGTGTGTATGTTTTAAGTTTCCTTTAAATAGGAGATATCCTAAAGGATATTTTTCCAAGACCTTTGAGTCTTTCCTGTTGTGTAGTGTGGGGTTTTGTTGGTCCAGAATTCAACTTTGCCATTAACAAAACCTGTGAAGTCAGAAAACAGCTTTCTGAAGCTGCATTTCTCTAAATGTAGCTTTGCTGGAAGAACAAGCACTGAGTTTTCAAGTTGTGATTATACTGAGCTACTGTGTGAAGTCTGTGAGCTGTATAGAAAATTCTACCGTGCTGCTGCAATGGGATGGCCGTCCTATTGTGCAGCTGAGCAAAAAGCAGTTCTATGCTGATCTAAACTGGATGAGACCCTAAAATTATTTTTAAAAATTATTTTTAAAAATAAGTAATAAAGATTTGATAATTTGGCACATTCCCTGAAAGGATCTCAAAACATCTCATGGTCCTCATGAGGAAGATATTACTCTCTTACAGAGTGGCAAGAGCCAAATGCACAGAGCTGGCAAAAAGGGGGTTTTTGATAAGATACTAAATGTAGCTGATTGCTTCTTGGCCCTAGTTCCTTCTCTTCCATTTTCTTCAAAACATCTCTTCATTGGCAAAAAAACCGAATTACAGATCAGTAGTCTTAAATATTGTTTAGCCTCTTTTTTAATTTGAGAGTACAAATATGTTATTTTGAGGTTTTATCCCATTTTCAAAAAAAGTAAACACTTAATAGTGAGATAGAAAAATAGATAAAACTGTCAGATTGTATTTTTGATAAGTAGAATGAGTTAATTTATTCCTAAGGTTTTGGAAACTTTTTTTTTATATTCCTGTATCAATGACCAAAAAGGGACAGGAGATAAAGGGATGTGCAGCATCAAAATATATTTTGCATTTTTTTCAGTAGAAGAATATCAAAAGTAGTTGTTCTTAAAACTGGTCTTGGACAGAGTCTTTTAATAGTATCCTCTGAGTTCTTTTGTTGTTCTTCTTCTTGTTAGAACATTTTTTATACAAATGAAAACAAGACAGAGAAGGAAGATACTACAGAATTCTTAATTTTTTTTTAAACCTTGCATCAATTTTGAGTTTAAAGTTCAGTCCGAGTAGACATTTCTATCTAAGAACATTGTGGAAGCATTGTTACCTAATCTTTAATATTTTAGTCTGCTATTCAGAATTTTGGCATGCAAAAATACTAGAAAGGTGGTTTGCCTAGCATAGCTTAATGATGCTCTCCCTCGAATTTTATGCACACTTTTTATTCTTTGCGCCTAGAAAAACTCTGCTTGGGCTGGGTGGCTGCATTGTAGTGGAGTGAGGACTGTACTGGTTACACTTAGCCCTGTATTATGCTGCTAGAGACGGTCAAGAGTAGATGAATGTTGTTGGAGGAGGGCCAGGGTGAGGTGGTGTTCGCCTGTGAGACAGACAGGAGCATC
Source organism: Mesitornis unicolor (assembly GCF_000695765.1). Taxonomy (NCBI): domain Eukaryota; kingdom Metazoa; phylum Chordata; class Aves; order Mesitornithiformes; family Mesitornithidae; genus Mesitornis; species Mesitornis unicolor. The sequence goes on along the minus strand of NW_010188023.1, from coordinate 11,218 downwards.
TGCGGTTGGATTGTTGTGACTGTGTGCTGTATCCATCCTCACATACACACTGCTTCACAGAATGATTTGCTGACTTCTGTGAGTCAGTCTTATCTTGCTGCTGCCAATTGTATTCCCTCTCACGCAAGACTTTCTGGTCCAGTGTATAAAGGGATAACCAAGTGTATCCTAGATGGCATTAATAAGCAGGAACAGTGAAAATGTACTTCAGATAAAATGAACTTCAGTATTCCAGAGTACATAGTTGGGACATTTTCTGGTGTAAAGCAACATAACCTAGAAGTCACCAAGGTGTTGGAAAGGATACCAAATAATTTAAGAGACTTTGTTGTAAGGCCCATACGTTATGATTTCTGTATTATATCCTAAACTAACAATTTTGTTCATATTCCTAAAATTGCAGAAATGTACAATACTGCTAGCTATTTTTCTTTAATACCCTGTATCCCTAAGCAGTTTTTTTCCCAATAAATTTTGACCTATATATTATCCAGGTCTTGAGGTATCAAATACCACTGAAAATACCCAGCATTTTGAAATACAAAACACAGAAGAAAAATGTGTTTTGCCTAAGTATGTATACAATTAAGAATGTTAAAAAAATACTATCTGTATTGTGTTCTGGGTCACCTACAGCTCCATTAATCCCAGCCTCATTATACTCTAGAAGTGATGCAGTAGATATTTAAGCTAAAGCAATGTTACAGTGCAGATGTATTTCCAAATAAGTTCAGACACACATTTTAGTAGTATTTTTCATTTTCAAACAAATAGTATAAGACAAGTATATACTAGAGTATATTTCATAGAATCACAGAATCAAACCGTTCAGAATGGTTTGATTCTATGATTCTATGAAATATACTCTTATGAGGAAAACTCTTGATCTGGAAATGCACTGTGACATTTTAATAATTCTGTGTGAATGGAGAAGCTAAAAGGCACATTTTTCCTGCTTAGACTTTGAAATACTCCTTTTAAAAGACAGTAATTGAACTCTACTTTTTCATTCCATTTCAGGTTTTTCTTCTATAATCATGGCAAAACCTTATGAGTTTAACTGGCAGAAGCCAGTTCCCTCTTTTATGCAAGACGGAGCTGTGTTCGACAGATATGAAGAGGTAAGAGGCCAACTGCATTTCATTTGCTATTCTCCTTTACATATGTAGATGTTACAGAATGTTTCATATTTTACTCTCATTGTACACAAATAAGTTTTCAAATAACTCCAGATATGTGTGTGGGGAGGAAATACCAATGCACTTTATTGCTATACAGATTTTTGCCTTTAAAATAAATAACTTTAAAATACATTTAATCCCTCTGATTTGAAATAAGCACTGAGGAAGAGAAAGGGAGATTTGGATCAAAATGTCTGTAATGTGCATAAAGCTCTCATCTTTGCAGATTCATAAAGCACATTACTGAACAAAGTGAATCTTTCCATTTTTTGTACATCTATCAAATGGAGTGGGATAGAGGGAATGTGTCTTTTTTATTATATAAACTGAGGATCTGCATCTCGCAGGGCAAAGTAAGAGAACACTAAACATTTATATTCTGCTTCAAATGCATCATTTGAGATATGGAGTGGTTTTTTCTACTTTAGAAAATCAACCTGTACTCTATCTGAAATGTGATTACTATGATCCCACTTTCAGCTATGCTTTAGTCCAAATTTATTAAAGGAATGCAAAACAGGACACAGACAGCCGAAGTTTTACACATACAGCCAAAATAAAGTGCTGAGACATTTACCTTATACTCAGCATTGATATGCCTGTGAGGATAATTCTATCAGGGTCTATTTTTAATCTTGTTTGGACAGGAATTCTCTGAAAGTTGAAGGTATATTAGTAAGTGCCTTCAGGGATATTAGTATTTTCCTCTTACCTTTTGAAATGTAAGTAAAAGGTATTTTTATCATGAGGCCTGCCAAGATAGGGATAGTTGTTTTACCCTGTATTTTCAGTTTTGTGTGTAGATAAACTAAGAAGATACTATTGGACATTGAATTCCTTAGAAAGGAAGTTCATAAAAGCTTTATTTTTCTTCAGCAAATACTGCTCCAGAAACAGCCTGTGAGGAACCAAGTGAGGGGTATGTCCCATGGTCATTCTCTTGCATGTTAGATGAGAAACAGAGAATGGGCAGATACAGAAAAGAGTTTAAGTGCTCCAATTTTGGTGTGAGAACAGGAATGCTCAGTGAGACACCTGGGTCCTTGGTGTAGTGACAGGGAGCATGAGACATCTCAGAAAGGAATATTTTGCACTGTAGGTCAGTGTTATCAGCAGGCACCTGTGTAAGACTAGATAATGCTGGGCAGATGTGGGGTGAAATGATAGCACCAGAAGTCTTGTTCCTTGCAGCTGAATTTACTGCCATCCAAAACCCTGTGGAAGGGGGGGGGGTGTCTTCCTTGCCCCCTGTTTAGCAAAAGAATGTTTGAGATACTCTTGCAGCATTGCTTGCTGCAAGTTTTGCTACAGTATGCTCCAGGTCTGCTATGGTACAGTTTGGAAGCCTGGTTTGTTTTCTTGAAGAAGACTCTTCTGGAAACATTAAAAGGCTTTTGCTTAGGTAATTAACTGTGTATTGTATCTGCAATTTTACAGGAATCGTCAAGGGCTGTAAATAAAACAGTGACTCAGAAGCTAAGATCTGTAGCCTGTAAACAGTGAGCACTTGATGGTGTGGCTGTGTGATGGTATCAGGTTTATGATTACATAGGCCATTATTTAATTGTGTTGTGGTAGTAACTAGATAGCCTATCCAAGTGACCATTGTTTTAGAAATGCTATGCAAACATACACAAAATCAAATCCCTGTACAATAGGACTTGCAATTTTCAGGAAAATGTTTCAGATGTAGGCTTCTAATTTTGATGGAAAATCTGTGCTTAATTTCCCACCCTAACAGAAAGGTCATGTTGGGGAAAAGAGAAATTGTAAGTGAACTAAAGTCATACAGCAGGTCAGTGCAGAACTGGGATTCAGGAATCCTGGTACAGGGTGTAGGTGACTGAACAGCTCTCATACACCATGAGAGGTCTCTTATGTGCCCAAGTTTCATTGAGTGGGTAGAAAAATCTGGGTCATGTGGAGCAGCATATTGAACGATCTTTTGCTGATAGATGAGTCCCTTAACCAGAAGGATTACAAAATTGTGGAAATATATTTTGAGCCAGGCATTACCATGCTTGCTGAAAAGTTTGAGTCTAGAACAGGGCTATCTCAGCAGAATATGGGAAATAAAGATCAGACATGATTAGGAACCTACTGGTCGTGTTTCATCTACATGGTCTGATGGCAGGTGCTTTTTTTTACCATACAGGAAGACAAATTGCAGAAAAAGTAATTTGATGAATACAGTTAAGGCTAAGGTGGAACATCAACATGAGTGCAGTTTACATAGACAACTTTGTGAAAACAGCATTTTTGCTGTTATCAGGAGCTTTTTGATAGATAGGGACACAATAAATGACAAAATCCAGTCTGCCTTTTATTGTGTGAGTAGTCTTTCTGGGAAGTGGAAGAGACACTCATTTTGATTGGTAGCTAGCTGCATTTTTATGTGAAACAGGACTCCAAGAACTGTAAAATCCGAGGGTAGTAAATCTGAGGTGTCTGGCAACAAGTAGGTTTCATGGGGGATGAGCGCTAGGGTGAATGCAGGAAAATAAAAATTATGATGGAGAAATATGGGCAGAGCTGGAAACTCACGGATAGTGGTGTTGTCTCAGTCTGAGCTGCAGCAACTTTATTCTTTCTATCTCAGCTCCCTTGCCTGTAAAATTAACATAGTTGTTTGCTACTTGGATGGAAAACAGCAGCATGTCAGTCTTTCAAACCTGAAAATCTCATTTGAGGACCTAAAATGTTGTCCAGAAGTGGTAGACACCATTCAATAATTAATGTGTCCTTGGAAAAGGAACGTTTATCCCAAACACAACTTATTCCCTTTGGCTGTGCTCATCTAAGAGGGCTCAAGGACATTACCCAACTATGGATGCAGGTACTTGCTTGACTTCATGCCCAGTGTCAAGTCAGAATAAGACCTAACTAGAATATGACCATTCCTTAGCCCACCTAATGCCCTTGTTCCATGGCAGGGGACAAAAAGGCACCTGTAGCTGCCCCGTGATGTCCTGCATCCCGGATCTGGCTGGGGACCTGCCTCAGAGTAACCCAGTGAGAGCAAACTCTCCTGGATACACTTACTGACTTAAAAGCATGCTCCATGGATAGAGGGCATCAGTTTTTACCTGTTTTTGTTACCTAAACTCAAATTGTCCTGTATGCAAATCAGCTGTGTACATTCATGTACTCACTGCCCTTGCTATGTGCACAGGAGAGGATGTGGCATTTCAGAAAGGTACCTCAGTATTTAATGTAGAAAGACACTGATGTCTGAAACAGCTTGTTAGTTTTCAGTTAAGGAAGTCGGGAAGTCCTGGATCTTTGTTTTTTTTTCTTTAAGAAGTGATTTAATCTGCACAGTGTTACCCTGCATTTTAGCTTAGTTTATGAGATATTAATTGAGGCTGGAGGTGTGTGGAGGAAATTTCTTTTTTAATTCAACTAATCTTATTTTTTGCATTGTCTGGTCTCTTTGGTATGCCATTCTTTCTTGATTTTTTTCTAGGAATCAATGTCCTTCAGACTCTGCTTGCCAGATACTCTGGCTACAAGATGCTTGCAGCATGCGTACTCCATAGTCTAATAGCAAAGTGCTTCCCAAATTCTGAATGTTAAAATCAAATGTGGTCATTTGATCCTGAAAGTAGTACTGGGAAATCACTTTTTAAAAAAATTTTAAGTAGTTTGAAGCACGTAATTTTCAATAATATTTTTTTAAGTTGCATTTCATTAAGATTTTTGATCACTGCTTTTATTAAATACAACAAATCTTCATAGTTGCAAAGAAGTAGGAAAATATTATTTAAGTGCATCCCGGTGTCTCAAATGGCAGCTAAAAGACAAATCATTAAAAATTATCATTTTTTTAAAAGCCTGCCTCCCTCATTTCTATTTACTTTGGGAATAGCAAGTTCTCCAGGAAGATACCTAGGGAGAAATGTAACCATCTTTTATTTTTGAAAAATACATAAATTTAAAACACTTATCAAACTGACTAAAATAATGGTCTTTATTTTCTTTTCTATAGGAATCTTTTGTCTTTGAAAGCAACTGTCTCTTCCAAGTGGATGAATTTGGCTTTTTTCTGAGCTGGAAAAGTGAAGGAAAGGTATATTACAATTGTGTCAGGAATATATATTAGATACTATTGTCCTTGGTTTATATTCTGGATAGTTTTCAAAAATGAAAGATACTGATCAAAAATACAAGACTAGCCTTAGTCCAATTCTTTTAGAATTGGCAGAAGTGAAGTATGTAAGAGGGAATTCACTTGTATAAAAGGGAAACATAATGCTCTAGTGTTAATTAACAGTGTTTGCAAATAAGTTTCATTGTTTATTTTTGCTTCAATTCCTAATGGAGCCATGTGTCGACAGATCTTTAAACTTGTACCATTTTTTGCCATTTCAGGAAGGACAGGTGTTAGAGTGTTCCCTGATCAACAGTGTTCGTTTTGGAGCTGTACCAAAGGTACTTTATAGTTAGTTTATACTCTTCATTTAAACAAAGACTATTTAAACTGTAGGTGAAATGCAGGGTAAAGTTCACTTCTTTAAAAAATACCAGCAATCACAATCTAAAATTTTAAGTTTTAAATCCAGGTAATTTGATGTGATTGCAGTGGGAAAGTTCTGTCATCTGGTCTTTCTGGTGTAGTAGAGTCGTCAGGTTTCAGAATGCTGTGAAAACCAAACAGACATTAAGAGTATATATCAAGAGTTTTTCATTATTTTGTAATGATGTATTGTGATACTTGTTTTAGGGATCTGAAACAAAATGTTTTGTATTCCAAATTTTTTCCTATCTGTTTAAAATTTGTTGTATCTTCTTGCTCCATTGACATAAAATGTAGAAAGTTTTGGTTGCATCCCTCTTTATACATCTGGATAGTGAGAGAGAGTAGCTGATCACTGTCTGCCATTTTAAAGAATATAAATAGATGTACTAGCTAGGAGCTCTGAAGAAACCCAAAACTTTGGAAGCATTTTCAGTGGTATTCTTCAGAAGGAATATATAAAATTTTCTGAAGTGAACTGTGGGCTTCCCTCCTCCAGGCCTTTAGTTTAGAAGACTTGTTGTGAAGCAAGATATTTGTTAACACCTCTTATTGTTAGATCTATTGGTTTTCAGGTTTACACACAGTAATTCTAAGTGAAAGCACTCATTTAAGATGATTGGCAAAAATTAACGTATATGGAGATGGAAGTGCATCTTTACCATACTGCGTTTCATAACAAAATTATTTCAAACATAACAAGTTATTTATTCTGTTTTACAGGATCCCAAAATACTAACTGCACTTGAGGCTGTTGGAAAATCAGAAAATGAGTTGGAAGGACGGATAGTATGTGTTTGCAGTGGCACAGATCTGGTGAACATCAGCTTCACTTTCATGGTAGCGGAAAACACAGAAATAGCCAAGGTATTTCACAATTAAACAGTGTGTGGAAGTTAAAAAAAAGGAGACCTCCTCAGCCGTACTCGATTGCTTTTCCTGATTAAGTCAGCCTACTTGCCTGCCAAAATACTCATTCTAACGTCTGCTGCCACAGTCTACAAAAAGACAGCAAACATCCATTTAGAGCATTCTGTAACATGTCTGTGTGCCATGGTGAAAGGAAATACTTTGTCACCCTCTGCATACATGGTGATTTATCAAAAGCAGACACTAAGACCATTAAATCTATACGCAGTGGATCTGTAACACACAGGAATGCTGAAGGGAAGTGCAATTATTGTAATTTTCCTGGTGGGTGGAGCTCAGCCCCCCAAAATTTTGTTCAACGATAACCTAATTGTATTGTGTTGTTCATATTATTTGAAAAGACAAAAGCAGGAAAGAAAATTCTCTACAGTTAAGGGGATTCCAGCATACCCAGGTTCTTTTCTGTTTCCTGTTGGCATGGAGCAGTCTTAAGGAAACAATGATGCTTTTTTACACGTCATCTTCCTGAGAGCTTAAGGTTGCAGTTCACTATACAAATTCTGTGGCTCTGCCAAGGCCTGGTGGTTGATCTATCTGCTGTAAACTTGATCCAGAGCACTAATAGTATGCTACTAGCTTAGATCCAGACATTTAAAGGATTTTAAAAATACACATTTTTTTCTTTTCTGATGGTGTATACTTATGGTGTGTTATGATCAGTTTTGCCTTTGAGATAAACTTTGAATAGTGATCAGTAGCATGCACCTGCTAAATCACTTCCTTCACATCTGAGTATCTGTTTGCTGAATGCAGCATCACTGAATTCCTTGGCAGACTTGGTTCATTTTTCATTGCTTAGGAACCATACCTCTTTAAACACTGGCAGTACTGAGTAAACTCCATGATAGGAGAAATATTTTTATAACTTGCATGGGTACACTAAATTGATTTTACTCTATGTATTTTCAGCAAGCTTTCAGGGAAATAACCTGCTGTAGTTATATTTTGAAAACACTTAAGAAGCAAAGAAAAGGAGGTGCTGGCAGCATTCGCTTTTATACTTAACCCAACAATGTCTCTGATTTATTCTGAAATTAAAAAGTTGATGTTTTTTAGCCACTTTAGATCTCAGTAAACGGTATTAGACTAATTGATTTGTGAGGTTTATGTTGGCCAGGTACATAGACTGTCAAAACAAGCGAGCCTATTATACTAATAGATCTACTGCTTCATTAACCTCCAAGATGCTTACCAAACCCAGTGTGTAATACTGCATTCAGCTTGTGGGTAGACTCTCAGAGGCCCATAAATGTGAAAGTCCTGCATTTGGGCATCTTTACAACAAAATATCAACTTGTTACTGTACTTCTGTGCTAAAATAAGATTTTTCTAGGTGTATTATGCACATAGAGGCTTTCCTTCTTAATTCTTCCTGTTTTGTTCATGAGAAGGCATCTTTCTTGTGGGACATAGTAAATGTCCTCTAGAAGAAGTGAGTCTTTATGTGGTGTCAAGTAGCTGTGCAGCTACAACTGCAGTTTAAAAATAGGCCTTGATTTTTATCCACATTCAATAGTAAGCCCTCCACGTGAAATGACAGAGGTGAGAGTTTGGAGAAGAAAGGGCAATGATTATAGATTTTAAGCAGCCGAGATATGTTTAAGTGACGCATCTGTAGTGTTTTCTGCTCTTTCCCCCCACCTTTGCCATGAGGAAGGCAAGCATTACTTGCTGTAGACCTTTTGACCTTTCTTCAGATAAACCAAGGTCAGTATTCGTCAGCGCCTGACTGGGATACTTCAACACAAGGGAATTTGGTGACAGATCCAAATACAGAAGTCCAGAACCCTGTTGTGTTGTGTTGTTTTGTTTTGTTTTATGGTGACAGAAAGAGATAAAATAGGTATTCTGCTTCTGTAGATAATACTTTGCAATTGGACAAGAAATAGTTGTTACAGAAAGCTGGATTGTAGATGGGACTGAGTAACCATGGCAAAGAAGAAAATTAATTTAAGTTCCTGGTGTCCTCAGGCTATCCATGTAAAGGAGTGGTATTGGAAAGCAGATGCTGCCAAGTGGATATGACAGGGTGGCAGAGGGTGGGGACAGTTCCTTAGGGGTGCCCTGACTGGCATGTGAGCATGTGCAGGGCTGCTTGCCCACTGCAGGTAGTGGTGAGCCCTTCTCTAGAGGCAGAGCTTGTCACAGGCTGTCCCTTGTGATCTGTCATCATCTCTGCACTGGGGGAGCCTCATGTTCCTCTGCCACTTGTGGCAATGTGCTCAGCAGGTCTGGCCAAGTCATTGCTGAGCTCCAAGTATAGCTATTCCAAGAAGAAGAGTGTGTTTATTATCTCTCCACTTGTCTCCAAGCTCCAACTCTGGTATTTACATTCTATCTACTTAAATTTTATTGGTGTTTTCAGCTGAGAAATTGGTTTTCATTTCCACTCTTAAAACGAAACAACCAAAAAATAGAGTGTACTCCGTCTCTAATTGGAAGCAGCTGTCATGGTCCACTCCTAAAGAATCTCAACTGTGGTAGTAGAGGGTGACTGTAAAAGGTGGAATTTAAAATCTGGTGTTTGGAATCCTTATTAAATCGAGTTATCTAAATTACCATGGGCTAAGATTAAAACACGCACCCATATTAGAGGTGTGAGTGTATGTGTGTGTTTTTCTTTTTTACTTCCCAGATGGACTTTCTGTGACCTAGTAATCAGATAACCTGCTTTCATCAGTCTAGGACGTTTGAAAAGACCAGTGAGTATTTGGAGCAAATTTCCATAGTGCAGAGGCAATGTGGTGCTGATATGAGACCTTAGTGTGCATGGCATGTAGGTGGCCTATCCAAAGCTGATGTAAGACCAATAATGCTGTTGTAGTTCGGCAGCCCAGAATCTGGACTTCTTCTCCTCTTTGCTCATCCACTTTGGCAATGAATTAAGGAGTTTAACTTAAAAGATTAACCTAAGTCAAGTTAGCTCTTTTTACATCCTTTAATATTACTGCACACCAGAGGTAAAATTGTCTTGAGAGTTGTTCTTTCCCAGATCCAGCAGTGCTGTTGGGAAGGACCATCTCTCTGGCTGATAGTTTCTGTCCTTCTGCCAGAAAGTTATGTTCCCGCTGCCCTGCTGGCAGAGGACTTCAGGTGAACACTCCAAATTCACTTCAAGGAAAAGCCATAGCATTACAACTCCCATAATCTATTCAGGGACAAAGCTCATGCCAGTGTTTGAAATAACCTGGCTCTGGAAAGTGCTGGCGTACACCATTCCTCTAGCAGTAGGTAGGGATGGGAGCAGCCACAGGGGAGACAGGGTGGGGAAGAGAGTGGATTAACCCTTTACACTGGCATAGCTGGATTTGATAGAAAATAGTTATTTTCTACAGGTGTGTTACGGTGACAATGAATCATACATTGATGGCTAGCCATCACCAGAATGAATGGCACGTGCTGAAATGCTTTGTTGCAAGCATTATTATACAACTAATAATATTATGGTGTTGAAGATGACTGCAGTTGAAAGCATTTCATGTTGACATTCATAAACTTCTCAGCTTTTCATTTGAAATAGTATTTTTTGTTTTTAAATTTCAGTTTGTTTAAAATGGTTAAATAGACCACTATGTTCTCAGTAAGTTGAAGCACTTCAGGTTGATCGTTTTTGTTATTCTACCGTATGGCTCTTTTCGACTTGCATCGACTTGGCATCTTGGCCTGTATTAAAAACAGTGTGACCAGCAGGTCCAGGGAGGTGATCATCCCCCTGTACTCGGCACTGGTGAGGCCGCACCTCGAGTACTGCATTCAGTTCTGGGCCCCTCACTCTAAGAAGGATGTTGAGATTCTGGAGCGTGTTCAGAGAAGAGCCACAAGGATGGTGAGGGGTCTGGAGAACAAGCCTTATGAGGAGCGGCTGAGGGAACTAGGGTTGTTTAGCCTGGAGAAGAGAAGGCTGAGGGGAGACCTTATCACCACCTACAACTACCTAAAGGGAGGTTGTAGAGAGGTGGGTGCTGGTCTCTTCTCCCAGGTGATGGAGGATAGAACAAGGGGTAACGGCACCAAGCTGTGCCAAGAGAGGTTCAGGTTAGAGATAAGGAGGAAGTTCTTTACTGAGAGGGTTGTCAGAGGCTGGAACAGGCTGCCCAGGGAGGTGGTGGAGTCACCATCCCTGGAT
>NW_010188023.1:0-412 GCF_000695765.1 Mesitornis unicolor | reverse complement strand
TGATCTCAGAGGTCTTTTCCAACCGAGCGATTCTGTGATTCTGTGACTTACAAAAAAAGTTCTGTTTCAATTGACCCTGACTTTTTTCCATGAAACAAGCTGTTAATTATTTGCACAAATCATATTCCTAGGAGTGGGACTAGAAGGTAGCAGAAGATTCCCACAGTCATATTACAGAAAATTTCTCTTTTCCTGTAGCTTTGGTTTGTTTTGATGTTTTGAAGCAAAAATTACCAAGAAACTTGGAAGACATAGTTGAACAGAACTCTAGAAATCTACTGCTGTTCTGTGTTTTCCATTCTGTTACTATATGGCTTATGTCTCATAGCCTACATGATAAACTTTTGTCAACTATGACTGTTTTAAATATATGATCACTGCTTACGTGTTCACAGAATCACAGAATCACAGA
>NW_010188022.1:0-677 GCF_000695765.1 Mesitornis unicolor | reverse complement strand
AGGAATTAGTTTTATGTAGGAAGCAAAACTGGGAGTCTAATTAATTTCCCTTCATCAACCCATGAGTGGAGCCATGTCTGCAAGAGCGAAGGATCAACCCCCAGCACAGGTGTAGCTGCGTGCTCTTCCCTTCATTAAAAACTCACTCCACTTTCACTGCAGCATCTACATGGGCTTAAATTTCTGGAGGAAACACAAGCTCAGGGAAGTGACATGGGGTTTTAAATCAAAGCCTGTAAAAGGGCTCAGAAAGCAGCTGAATTTTGAGCATGTCCCTGTGCATGGAGGGAGGTTGGTGCAGCAGCGCAGGATGCTGGTCCCACCTCGAGGGCACCAGAACTGCAGCTCCCGAACTGTGCTCACGGTCCTGTCATGTTTGGTTGTAGAAACATAGAGGTGCAGAATGGTTTGGGATGGAAAGGACCTTTAGGGGTCATCTGGTCCAGCCTCTTGCAGTGAGCAGGGACGTCTCCAACCAGACCAGGTTGCTCAGAGCCCCGTCCAACCTGGCCTTGAATGTCTCCAGAGATGGGGCATCCACCACCTCTCTGGGCAACCTGGGCCAGGGTCTTACCATCGGCATCATAAATCATGGTTCTGGATACCCTTAAATCTGTGGGCTCATGGGATTTGCTGTCTCCGGGAGATCCAGCACAGAGCCACAAAGATGCTGGAGG
>NW_010188021.1:0-494 GCF_000695765.1 Mesitornis unicolor | reverse complement strand
AGACAAAACTTCTTACCTTACTGGGAATTACCTTCAAAGGCAAGGCACGTAAGCTGAGCCAATGATTAGGGACTGTGTTTCCAATTAAGGACAGCCTCCCTAATTAAAGACATATAGATACAAAAAAGCTACAAGCTGTTATTCGCCCTTACTATTTTACATCCAATAAATAGATTTAATGAAAATTGAGTTTTCTTCCCTTCCCGTGACATTGGAAGCTGCAGTTGTAGACTACTTATGACTAAACATTTGGTTTTTCTTTGTTACCATAACCTTGAGACTTGTCTTTGCTCAAGTTGCAGCATATGTGCATACCATACACTGCATAATATGTCTTGGGTCAAGTGGGAGTGATCACACTGCCACACAATGCTCAGGATACACAGAGAGTTTTATAAGCCACTAGGTGACTAATTCTAAACTCATATTTATGTTTCTCAAATACTACAAAGAAGCAAAGTCCAAGCTTTCCTATGAGCCAACTTGTTTGAGCT
>NW_010188020.1:807-2675 GCF_000695765.1 Mesitornis unicolor | reverse complement strand
AGAAAGAAAGAAAGAAAAAGAAAAAAAGAAATTATTTTACGAGCAATGTATGTTATTTTTTACAAAAAGAAAACAAAAAAAGTGCATAATAAAATTAAAATGAATAGCAAAGCCAGAAAATGTCGAAGGGCGAACGATGCTCCAGCCTGCAATGTCTTTTGTAAAGCAAGTACTCGGAACGCACACTCGGATCTCAAAAAGCGAAGCGAAGCGGTTTAGTTCGGGTTTTTTTTTTGGTGGTGAGATTGGGACTTCTCTGCATTGACCAAGCCCAGGCCATCGGGGAAGGGAGCAGGGCCCAGGGGAAGGCCCTGCCAGCCCCTGCTCTGCTCCCCCCCCTGCGCTGTCGGCCCAAGTGGGAGCTCAGCAAGAAACGCGTGGAAAGAAAGGAAAACGGACGTCGGGGATCGAGAGAGGGACGGGAAAAGGCACCATCGACCTCTGGGAACGTGTTAGGACGAGGGCACAACTGTATTACCTCAAAGATTTAAACAAAAAACAAACAAACAATAACCACAGCAGCTAAAGAACTTCTATTGTTTTCCTTTTTTTCTAAAAAAAAAAAAGTAATAAAAATAAAACCACACCAAAAAAAAAAAAAACCCCACAAAAAAAAAAGAAGATAAAATAATACTAACAAAAAAAACACAAAACAAAACCGAAGACGAACTCCAAAACGCCGCCGGTGCAACCGAAGGAGGTTTGGCAAGAAACCTCTTGGGAGTGCGAGCGTTTCTTTTGTTCTTTCTGAGCCACCGTGGAGTCTGCAACTTGGTTCTTTTGGGTTTTTCTTTTCCTTATCCGAGCAGGGATTTGTTCATCAACCGAATCAGGAGTCACGTACAGGGTATTTCAGCAGTTCCCATCCATCGACCTCTCCGCCTTCCCCGGGCTTCATCCTATTTTTCCGGCTGCAGTTACACACGGAACCCCACCCACACACAAAACGCACCCAACACTGCGCTTTTCATTTCCGAAAAGAATTGATCTGTCGCACCAAAAACCTAAGGGAAAAAAAAAAAAGAGCCCATCATGCAATACAGGCCACGAGCCCACGCGAAAACCCAACGCGCGCATCCCAACGGAAAGCAAAAAAACAAAACCCACAACAAACCAACCCCCGCAAACACGACCCCCCCGGTTTATAGATAGCTCTAATTTTTGTCGTCGTCCTTTTTAAACTGGACCAAAACTTTTTGTTACCCAAACCCGAGTAGGGAGGGAGGGGGGGGGGAAATAAAAAAAACCACAAAAAACACAAAAAAAAAGAGAAGAAAAAGTATTTCTTTATGGACCAAAACCTCTTCAGCTGTCCTTTACCTGGATCTTCCCGAGGTTGGCCGCTTTTATATATTCTATTTTTTTCAGAACGAACCGAAACAAAAAACAAAACAAATTGCCTTGTCGAACATCCTTGAATCATTTCAAGACTCCTGGTTTTTGTGACGTGGGATACTTGTGAAACCGTGGGGAAGCGGGAGAGGATTGGGGGGGAGCTCGGGGTCTGGCTCCTGAGCCGGCATCCGAGCAGCGTTTTTTGGTTCAGCCGCTCTCTGGATGCCAAAATGCTGTGATGGTAAAGATGTTTTGGATGAACCTCTCGAGTACCAGTATACCTAGCTATAAATCTATGTATATATACATATATATATATAGGCACTTCACTCCTCAAGCACCTATATATTATGTGTGTCTATAAAACGATACATATTTAATTTTCCTCCCGCCGCTTCCCCGTTTCCCACCCCTCGCAGGTTTCGAACTGACCCAAGTGTCGCAACTTGGCAGTTCCACAGCAAAAAACAAAAAACAAAAGAGAAAATTACCACAGAAAAAACCCCACAAACTATCGCCTGAGATTGATTTTT
>NW_010188020.1:528-775 GCF_000695765.1 Mesitornis unicolor | reverse complement strand
TTACAGGAGACTTTCTTTTCATCGTAAAAATGTTCCTGGGAGCATCCCCTCTTCTTCTCGGTTGCTGTTTTCTCCCTCCCCTGCCCCTCGGTGGGGTCTGGGGAGGGGACGCTGAGTTTGCCGTGCTCGGGGTCAAGAAAAGACCCGGTTTTGATCCTCAAATCGCGAAATGGTAACGGGGTGGATGGGCGCCAAACGCTGCGCCTCCATCAACGGGGAATGAGTAACGGGGGGCAAGGGGGGGTGT
>NW_010188020.1:0-348 GCF_000695765.1 Mesitornis unicolor | reverse complement strand
CCGCCGGTGTGGGGGGAGCTGGGGGGTGATGGGGGGATGCTGGATTCCCCAAACACCCCCTCCCCGGTCTGGTGCTGACCCCACAAAAGCCACCCTCGTCTGTGGAAATTTAGGGCTCCGGAGCCGCGGCTTTTCCCAAAGTGGCCCAGTTCTGGTCCCAGTAAGAGATGGGGAAGTGGGGGGGGAAAGGAGGCAGACATTGCTGTGGGCAATGACCCCCATCCGTGTATGTCCCCTCCCGGGTTGTATTGGAACTTTTTCGAGGTGCAAACCCCTCCTGCTGCTGGGGAAGAGCTGAGGGGAGAGGGACCCGAGCACCCCTGGAAGGGGACGGAGGGGGTCGGAGGT
>NW_010188019.1:27109-32546 GCF_000695765.1 Mesitornis unicolor | reverse complement strand
ATCCCTCACGTTCTGTGATTCTGTGATTGCTTAATTTCAGTTCTTCCCTTCCCTTGGAAATGGTTTCCTTCTACAGTAATGAAACCACCTCTCCTTGGTACACTTTGGCAGGGAGACAAAAGAAGTCTGCCTCAGGGTGACAGTCTAGCATATTTTCAGCAGCTCCTGCATTTATGGCTGTATTTTATTTTTCACAGCTCACAAACCAAAATAACAGTATTTCCCACAGTGCAGTTAGGGACTAAATGTACACCAGGAGAACCCACAGTAAGCTTTACTACAAGAAAATAAATACTGGACTCAGAAAGAAGGGCCCAAACGACATTTCTTCGTACAATATATTTTTTTTCATATATTACAAAATTGCAGTTTCAGTAAAGAAGTAGAAAAATAAGAAAATATTTGGAAAGTTCTTGCAAAATACAAGCACTTCCTTAAAAGGCATTAATTATCCAGACTTCTACACACAAATGATCCAATCATACAGTGAACTACTCAGTCCCAATCGGTGTACTGAACACAGAGGTTGAAATATATGGAAAAATATGTTTTTACTAAAAGGTCAGTCTCAAACTGGGGCAAGCCAGGCCTCAGTTACCATTCTGGAATCCAGCTTCACTTGTGTCAGTATCATGTTCCTTAGGTAAGGGAAAAGGAGAAAGGAGAAAAGAAAAAAAAAATGAAAAAAATTAATAGGGTATAAATGTCAGATCTTTGTCTTAACTAGACTATCTGACAAACAGGGAATGCTTGCTAGTAGAAACAGCTAATCTGTCAATGTGTACCAAACAGACTTCGAGTGTCAAATTTACTATGAAGGATTATTTCAACACGGTACTACTTGTGAGTAACAATGCTGGTTTCACATCTACATTGTAGCATTGGCAAGCACTGTGAACACTCAGGAGGGCACACTGCTGTTACACAATGCACCATTAATCAACTGCATTCACCTGAAATTACTGAAACTACACTTGCATGTATTAATCCTCCAATTAAAATAAACAAGAGATGTAATAAATAGAACACCACACATTCTATACAGATTAAGTCTTACCTATTCTGGATCACACTTCACCAGTCTAATTTATTGTATAACAAATGTCTCAAGATGACCATGCCTCTTTGCCTGTTACAAGTGTAGCTGCTACAAAGATACAACAGCCTCAGTGTTGGTACTACCAATTACTCACTCGTAATTGTTATTAAAAATACCTGATTCAGTTTCTTAAACTCAACCACTTGGAAGAATATGTGCTCCAGGATGTGTCCAGCATCTTGCTTCTCCTTCGGGAGTTTACTTGTTACTCCTAGGATATCGCCACATTTCCGTATGTAAAACTCCAGGTCATCATCAGTACCTAAACAAGCATCCCAAGTAAGAAGGCAATTGAGTATCACACATATTCCTATCTGCTGGGCAAAAACTTACTATGTATCTTCGTTTGTTGATGGCATTTTGGGAGGTTAAGTCCTATAACTTCGTTCAGTGGACAAGCCATGATGGATTCCTGCAGCTATTGCTCTCATCAGTTTTAGATTTAAGGTGTGCTTAGAATAATCCTAACATTTTAACTTCAAAGCATAAAAAGATGTGAAATAAATCAGCAAGACTGTGCAAAGTGATTTATGCATGATATAGGAAACAGTAGGCAGAAACATAATAAAATGTCACGTAACAAACAAAATAAAATGTCATGGTACACAAAGCCGTGTTATCAATTCCAAGGCTTTCCAGTTTCTTGGCCCACGTGAGAGCAGTGGATTTTCATAAATGAGGCCCATGTTTTAAAATTAAATTTAACAATTTAATAACATATAAAATATTTATATTAGTCCAAGTTTTTGGAGGAAAATTATATGTGTAAACAATTAGCCTGCTCTGCTCACATTTGTTTGTAATCTCTGCAAGACGAGCTTTCTCAGAGGAAAAAGTTTCATCCAAGTCAAAGAGCTCCAGAGGGGGAGGAGGCAAATCTTTGAAAGCAGGTGGAAAAACCTTGAAGAGAAGAATGAGCATGACTTATTGCCAAATATTCTTCTTACACTTTACAGGTCTCTAAGACAACAATTTTGGACCTAGACTGGACTTTAAGAAACCTTCTATGAAGTCAAAAACAACTCCAAATGCCACAGTACAGAGGTACCTATTTTTATTTTTTTTTATTTTCTAAAAATAACTGAATATTCTGAAAGAGTTCAGTCACAGTACACCACAATTATCACCTAGTATCACAACCAGACATACTGCATTTGCAGTTTGTCTTTAGTTTTGCTCCATGAGATCCAGGTGATAGCTGAGATAGCTGAGGTGCTAAGCTCACCATTAACACTTCACCTCGGAGACATATTCACACTAATTCTGGCAAGGGTATTTTCTTTTTCATGCAGTCACTACTTATGCCACAAGTTGTAGTTGTGTTTTTAAAGAGCAGCACATGAGACACTCCTTTCAGCTGTACCCCTGTGCAACTATAAGGATTCCAGTAATGTTTCCTTAGTGGCTGAGGTGAAGAAGGATGGAGCCATGATGGCAAAACTCAGATACCTGCTTTTCAAAATAATTTTGACACTGCTGGAGCTCATGTTGTTGCTGCCAGCCCAAATCTCTGCTGGGAAAAGTCTGGCCAGCCCTTGCTGCATAAGACCAACACTCTGCTTTGTACTTCCCCAAAGGATATGGGAGATTGAAAAAGAGTGGGACAGACTGGTTCCTCCCCTGGCAGCAGTCAGGGTATTACTGACACCACCACTGCTTTTGGAAATACTATGTTCTGTTTTCACACTGAAGGCTGAATCAGCACCTCACAGCACTGGGAGCAGCTACTTGGCTGAAAGCTTATACACATAAGGTCTTCTGCTATGGTACCAGATGCTACATTTTCAAGCTCTGTTAGATAAAAATTAAAAATTTAAATAAGTGCTCTTTCCTAAAAGATAGTCCCTGCAATGTATTCAACTCCCAAGTGATTGTTTCAACAGCATTTCTCACTTTTTTTTTATTTAAGAACTACAGAAATGACACACAGAGGTTTTACATCAAACAGGAGGATTCTCCATATGCTGTATCAGCAAGGAGATTTACTCACAGCTGGCTGGAGGACAGGTAGTGGAGTCTCAAATTGAGGCTGAATGAGTTGGAGGGGTTCATGCTTCACGTTCAGCTGTTCATAAGCTCTGCAGCACAGAAAAAGACAAAAGTATGAGAGAATGAATGATACAACAGTCATTTCCACTTGCATGCCATAAAGGCTATAGCAATGAATTTTTATGAAGACATGAGGGTCAACATTATACACAGTAATAGCATTAAAAAAACGGGATGGCTGAATTTAGGACCTCAGAGAACTACATACTAGTAATAACTGACTTCTACAGAAAGAAAATTGGTTAAAATTATGATGGAGAACATAATGATAAGTTGATATATAAGATTATAAAAAAGAAGGAAGTCACACCTCAATTCTTCAAGCAACTTTTAAAGGGATGACCACGCATAAGGAAAAAGTGATCCAGTTCAAAAAGAGCATACTTAGGATTTCAAAAAGGTTTTTCAGGAAGTCCGTAACTAAAAGCTATTTTAAAAAGTTATTTCTTATGGGATGAGAAATGAGATCCCATGATGAATTAACATCCAGCGAAAATACCAGAAATACAGCATCAAAAGAGTGTTCACAATACAGTGGAGTCGCATGGAATCTGTGTTAAGCCTGCTACTATTTGAAGTGTTCATACGTGATCTGGGCAACGGATGAATTATGATGGACAAAGCTGCTAGCGATACAAAACTGCTAAAACTGAGCACCACGTAAATATCAAGACACAATTATCAGGAAACACAAATATTAATTAAATGCAGCTTTAGTAAATGCCAAGTAATTCGAAAGTGAAAAAAATACCATCCATCAGTTACCACTCCAGAAAGTGCCCAGCATAAATGTAGAGAGTTCTACTAAAATATCAGTTCACTGAATTAATAATAGTCAGGAAAAAAGGAAAAAACAATGTCAGAAACTACAGCTAAGACAAGAAGCAAGAGAAAACATCACTGTTACACTGTAAAAATCCATCTTCTGGTATATCCATATTCAGAAAGCTGCCTGCAGCTCAGTCCCTTCTGCTCTTAAGCAGACACAGTTAAGCACAAACAGAAAATGCAGAACACACAATAGAAAAACACATAAATAAATAAATCACAGCTGCTGACTTGATAACTGAAGGGAGGGCAGTTGTATCCAGCTGATAAAGCGATGTATCAAACAGCTTTGTGAAGTCTCTTGGGTTCTCATCTCCTTCTTGCAGACAGACTCGCAGTTCCTCAGACAGTGCAGCTGTATCTGGGAGCATGGTATAGTCTGAAATCTGAACACACACAGAAATACACACATGTATGATTTTAAAAGACCAACCCATTTACATTGTCTCTTTCTAGTTTATATGTCACCTAAAATCTCATCTAGAAATAATTATTTCACTCTTTAACAGGTATGACCATTTGCAGTGCAGCCTGTTAGATTGGTAGACCACACAAACTCTATTCTCTTAGGTGTAAAGCTACTCACCACATGGATGTTGTATCTGGATTTCTGTCAAATCTTCAAAATTAAAAGACAGCTTACTAGTCAATCATGCAAGACTGCTGTTCTTTTTATGCACATAGAGTATCCAATTTTATCACGTATGGTATTTCCAAATACAAATAGCATTTGCATCCATCAGTTAAAAAAACAACTGAAACTGATACACAGGTTGATCCCTACTCAAACACAGAAAATCTGCCTTCACTTCATGCAGGTTCCTCTTGTCTGAAGACTCTGAGTGAAGTGCAAACTTATTAATCAGGAGCAGCAAATGATCTCATAAACATGGACAAATTGGACAAAATGATCTCACAAACACGGACTTCACAAATGAAGTCTTATAATGAATAGCAATCTAAGTCTGCCTGAGATACAATGCCTTTATTTTTTATGCTTAGTTCATCTGTCTACTCAATCTCAGACCCTGAATAAAGGGTCTGCAACAACAGCAGCACCCATCTAGCTGTTAACCACTTCGTGCTAAATACATGGCTTGCCAAAACTGGTGCTGTTGGATCACACTATTATTTACTTCCTTGTGATGGATCTCTTTTACCTCAGGGTCCTCCGTATCCATCTGGTTTAAACGGATATCTGATGTTGTCAGCCACTGGAAAAGCACATCCTGGAGAAGGGCAAAATTTAATTTCAGGAGGGTCCAAGTAATCTTATCTTATGCTTAAACATTCATATTACAACTGTTAAATAACATACAATGAAAAAAGAAGAAAAAAATGGATAATAAATCAAAGAATACCTAGGGAGAAAATACAAAATTTATTTGTATTTACACATGGAAGCAATAAATCATGGCAATGTGCACACTCTGTATGAGGCGCATACTTTCAGGAACAACT
>NW_010188019.1:22236-27078 GCF_000695765.1 Mesitornis unicolor | reverse complement strand
CAGCAGGAAACTCCCCTTCTTAGACATAACAATGTTACATACCCCACTTTGGAAAGTGCATTACAATCTCCAGGTATCAGGAGCTACATATGCCAAGGTTTATTATTAATCACTAGCCATAATTAAGTACTAAAGAAGCTAAAAAAGCAGAAAACAAAAACACCTACAAAATATTTAAATATTAGTAAACTTAAAGTCACAAAGAGAGGTAGGAAAAGCTTTTCAGAATCCTGTAACACAAATAATAAACTGTATCTTTAAAAATGCCTTCCTGTTAGTTGTGCTCTAACAGGCTCCTCAGGATGTCAATACTGGGCTAGAATCTTCATACTGAATCCATTTCATAGCTGTCTTACTCTAAAATGAAGCTATGGAGCTTGGATTGCTTTGTAAGTGCTGTGAAAATCTACTGAAGTGTTTTTATTTTTTAAAAAAACCAAACTCCACAACAAAAAACAACTTACCATGATCTTACCATTTTCTTCTTTATCTAAATATTGATCACTGAACATGTGGGAAGATCCCAACGCTGCCATCTTTCCACCTTTCTAAGAAGAAAAAGTACAATACAGCAAAACATCCTTCCAAATCACAGTTTTAGAGACAATTGTTAGTGCTAATTACAAAGCGATTTAAAGAAATAGGGAATTTTGGAATAAGGAGTGGCAAAAGCAGTTTCAAACTCAGCAAGCTCACAAGAGTGCAGCATTATTATTAGTGTATATGCTCTTAAGGGTCATAAATTTCTTAAAAATACTGATCTGCATTTCATAAGAGTAGACAGACAATTGGCTGGCAATGAGAAAAGAATACAAAGAACATAATCAACAATGGCTGCATTTCAGCTATTTTTCCTGAACAAGAGCACACTTTTTTCAGTCAAGTAAAAAAGAACTGTAGAAAAGCTGCAGATAAAATGCAAGCAGTAAGTGTATTTTTAAGTTCACTTCATGCTGCTCTACAGTCTTTGATTTACAGGATTTATTTCAGCCACAACATGGGTGGGATGAAGTTAGGCATCCCCAGAAAAAAAAAATCACCTTCCTACTAAAGATACAAAAAACCCCACAGTAGTGTTAGAAACTCACCTACATAGTAAAAAATATTTTCACATGATTACATTCACTAACAATATTAATTCTTTGTTTGTACCTATCAACTACTACTAGATTTCTAATTTTTTTCATAAATTAACAGGGCTGGGTGGGTAAGGTAACATAAAAATCTACTGGTTCCTTTTCCTTAACTTGATATGGCATCTTTATGAAGCTAACAATTTTACTTACTAAATGATCGCTAAAACAATGGGGAAAAAAAACCCCAAACTTTACAGAAGAACTAAAAACATCCCATCTGTCAACCAAAGAAATATTTAACCTTTGCTGACCATCAAATTAATTCTCCTCTGAACCCCATGTAAAGTTTTCCACCGAAGGTGGCAGGAGTCACTAGGTTCATCTGGAGTTTGCAGATGCATCAAAAATAAAAGTGGGTTTGTAAGTCCTCCCAGAAAATACTCTTACAATTTTTGTGTGGGGTAGGGGAAAAATGCACGGTTTATTACATGCAGAATCATACCTCGTGCTGATAGAAAGCAAGAATGGGCCTGTTGAGGGGGAAGCAGACAGATCCTGTTGACAAAACAGCCACTGCTGGCTTCATCACATTCAGCGTGGCACCAAATGGATACACGAAAGTGAGTGCTCTGCAGGAAATACAGAAACTCCGTAAGTACATGCAGGTATCAGGTAGCCTGGACGTATTTATAACACTCAGACTGCACACTGCAATTTTGCACTGGTGGTGAAATGGCAAGAGCCATGCTTTCAAACATTCACATCATTATAATGACATTTCAGTCTCTTTCCACAAGCTTTTCCAGGCTGATGATTTGTCTTAAATAAGGAACAAAGAACACTATTGATTTCTGTTTGCACACACCTGTATCCGAGAGAAGGGTTAGGGTATTTAATTCACAGAGGAATACAGATTTTGGAACAAAATTATATTAAATGTTTCTACACTACATAAAATTACATTTTTCTTTGTCATCAACCACATGGCCATTTGTAAGTCTAAAAACTAGCTGCAAGGAACAATACAAACATTTACAGTTATTTATGGAAAAGCTCTGGATTAAGACTCTTTAAAAAGATGTAGCATTGCTCATGCCTGCAGCCAGACCACCTGCTACCTAGAGGTTACTCATATTTACACTGTTTAATCAAAATCAAATCCACAGACTAGGGGTAAAAAAGATCTGGTCAGGAAAGTAATTATTCCCTTCAAAACCTATGACTGCCATTCCATCATAGGTTATCAAGCACTACTAAACAGATTCTCTTTCCTAGATCTAACCTTGAGAAGCAAGAAGATGACACAAGAAACACATTAGAAAACCTCAATACAAGCACAACAAACACCTTACAGACCTGCTAATTCTGAGTTAGTCCGAATCTTTTCACATCAGCTTCCTCAAAAGGAAAAAACTTACTGTGAGTTATGGCCACTTCCATCTTCATCTGTTATCTCAAGCACTGTTTTTTTTGCAGCTTCACTGATTCCCCTACAAGATGTTGAAAAGCAGAATTTACTGAAAATGACAGGGACTATAAAGGATTAATTGTAAAGGTTTATGTACCCCAAATATTTACCTATTCAAAACTCCATCAGAGATCAGTGCTTCTTTTGGGTGGTGGTATTTGTAATATACATTTCGTACTACAGCATCTTGAAGAAAGAAAATTTTAAAAAGTCGTTTTAGCCGAACGGGATGCTGATACAGCAACGAAAAAACACATGTAGTTTGTGGATTCCTTGGGTATTTGCTTCTAACACCGCAAAGCTGATGTGTGTCTCCCAAAAGAATACAGATGATCCTTCTCTACTACTTCCTTTTGGACATACAGATTCAGAACAGGAATATATTTGCAAGTTCAAATGAAAATAAGCACATCTCCATGTGCTTCTGCAAAGCAGAAGATGCAAAAGGATGCTCCAGTTAAAAGAATATGTATCAAGCTTTACAAGTTCAAACTCTTTTTTTTACACATCTTCCAAAAGCATGATGAATCTAATATTGTTGATGTAAAAAAGGCACAGGCTAGAAAAGCCACCAAAGACCCTAAAATATTTTATGTACACTAAGAGACAGGTGTTCTGTTGCTTGGTTTTTTTCCACATTGGCCGTACAAAACCATGGCATTTTATTGATCTGCTACAGAAAAGTGCTGTTGTTTATTCAGGATCAGTATGAAGTGATTCAAGCCATTAAAACACGTGGGAATAATGTTTGAAATGAAAGACTGTAACCAAGAAACATCACTAGAAGTATTTTCTGTTAGTAAATACCATTAAAATTGACAACTACAGCAAAGGAGTGGAGATGGCCAAACTGTTATCAAGGTACTCTGCGCATGGAAAGCCCTTAGTGCACTTCAGTTTTACACTGCCACGTACGTGTATATTTCAAGGAAATATATCTCTTAAACCAAAAGGTACTTTGTTAAAGGGATCTGCTTGGCTTATATCTACAAGGTTGAACCTGCTCATTAGATTTTGCTGCAAATGGATTAATTAAAAGGTATCAGTGAGTCCCATTACCATTATTGAAAATGATCCCATATTCTTCTAACAAAAAGTTAATATTTGTGCCAGATCGGGACTCTCCGCCTTCTCTTAGCATCACCAGGATGGCTCCACCATCCTCCAGGAATGTCTTCAGAACCAAAAACTAGAAGACAACAAAGATCCAAAAAAAATACACGTGAAAGGAGCTACACACAAGACTGCAGGAAGTTATACAGATATGATTCTGACAACTTGCAATTAACTTGATCCTAATCAGAAAAGCATTCAAACTTCAATTTGTGTAAATTCGTATAAAGCAGTACAATTACAAAGTCTTCTGTGTTGTTCTTTTTAATTTCACATTATGCAAATCTTAAAACATAACTAATTTGCAAACAGTTATTGACTTCTTACCTCAGCAGCACTGAACTTTTCTCTGGGCCCTGCTGTAATCCACAATTTTACCCCAAATAGTTTCTCAGATGTGATCTCATCTTTTAAGCTATGGATAGATTAATAAGACATGTTATTCTTGGATAGAGTCCTGAACAATAACTTACTTTTTTTGTTGTTCGTTTGTTGGGTTTTTTTGAGGAGTGGTAAATAAACACAAAGTAAAACACTTCAGTCACTTCACATCCTTTTATCTGGCTTTAAAGTTGACAACTTGAGCAAAAGTAATCCTTACAAATTTCAACCCACTAAATAGTAAACCCACTCTAACGAGGTACTGTGGCAGGTCCAGAATTGGTATAAACCATCACAGCTGCTGTTAAACTTTGCACCTGATGAGCTTCCTATTATTCTTTTTTTTTTCCTTTTTGCTCTGGGTACATTTTGTAGTGAACAGATAGGCAGTATCACATGCACAAGATAGACTCAAAAAACTGTATCGGGAGTTTCATTCCTATAATTTACGCTCTACCTCCTCTACAGGGAAGATAGCTGGAAGCTCCAAAGACATCCATGCACAACATCCAACAGTGAAATTACAGCCAGTGCCACAGAGGGCAAATACACATTCCCAAAGGCTATTTGGGATTCAACGTAGACAACACACAAATTTCAAGATCTCTCTAGGGACTGCGGGCACCCCAGCCCCTAATCCCTGGAGATGAGGTGGGTGCTCCCAGCCTGGGCAGGCCGGGAGAAGGATCTTCTCCTCCAGCTGCGAGAACCCAGCCGTGCCCTCGGTCCTGTCTGTCAGGGACCATCACCCGGCTTCTCTCCCACGCCACCGCTCCAAAAAAGCCGCCAAGTCGTCCCTCACCT
>NW_010188019.1:2957-21684 GCF_000695765.1 Mesitornis unicolor | reverse complement strand
CCTGCTCGGAGCAGCCCTCGCCTGTCAGTGGCCCAGGGCAGGCCCTTGTCCCCCCTCAGAACCAGGTTCTGGTCAAAAATTCTAATCTATTAGCCTGAAGTAGGGACTTTTTTAGGGGGGGGAAAAAAAAGTTATTTTTCTACATGCAGCCAAGCATTGGGGTACAGCCACACACAGGCACAGCATTAAACTAACACCTTGCTTTCGTTATCCCCACCACTCCCCTCACAGACAGGACAGAGATGGAAGCACATTGGTGTATGCTCTTTAATACAAACCATGTCATATTTCTGATGACTTCAGCATGTACAAGATAAAGTCCATAAAAAAAGAAATTGTTCCAGCACAATCTTCCCAATAGCGTGAGCATCACACAACTTCTAGAAAGCCCCTTGTTATCCCCATGTTGCAGTTAGAAGCTCTTAGCTCCCCCTTCTCCCCATAGCAACAGAACAAGATAACTTTGAAATAAAAAGTGGGAAGTGACATCCAATTAGTACACCAGCATTTAAATTAAGGCAAAATAAATAACTGTTCTACATCAGTGACAGGCATTTTCAGAGCAGTGCTGGAGCCCGAAGCCCTGCAGCTGCTGCTCTGCCTCTGTGTGCGAGGGCTCAGAGCTGCCGGGCAGCCCAGCATGGGCTGTGGGGCTGGGCACAGACTCCTTGGTGCATGTTCTCCTGTGCTCTGGATCGTGCTCATTGCAGTGGTGCTGGTGTGCCTCAGCCAAGTCAAGCACATGCTGTGAAAGGACAGCCCCCACCCCAAGCAGGGTTTGGCCATAAGGTTATTTTTATTTTGCCAAGCAACCCACTCTATTCCCCACCCATTTTATCTGGGATTTTTTACACACACACACACACACACACACACACACACACACACACACACACACACACACACACACACACAGTGACTTCTCCATAACAGCCTCCTTGTCTCAGCAGCATCCCAATCCTGGACCAGAGTGAGGGATGATCCACTCACCTTGGGCAGGGACTGGCTGGCATGAAAGGCCACAGCACAGTTCAGGAATTAAAAACCTGCAACTGCCTTTGGAACAATAACTGATAAACAGTTTCTCCACCCAGCTCAGCCAAGGAGAAGTGCCTTGAGTAGCACAGTCCACTTAAAGG
Source organism: Mesitornis unicolor (assembly GCF_000695765.1). Classification (NCBI taxonomy): domain Eukaryota; kingdom Metazoa; phylum Chordata; class Aves; order Mesitornithiformes; family Mesitornithidae; genus Mesitornis; species Mesitornis unicolor. The sequence continues at coordinate 20,545 of NW_010188019.1, read as the reverse complement.
AAGGAATTCAGTGTTCTTAGTAGTGTGAACTCTGTGTAGAGTCTCTGTTGGTGGGGAGGGTGTAAAGCAGTTGGACATAGCTGGGCAGAGTTGGCTCCACCAAAAAAAAGTGGCCAGTTCGAGGGACATGACTGTTGGTGCAAATAATAGTACATACCTCAACCATAAATACAACCACAGAGTGAATGCAATCCTGCCAAGCAGCACAAGACACTCAGGGGGAAATAATAATCAGTGTACCACTTTCCCTTATAGTGGAACAGTAATTTAGAGGGAAACCCAAATGGCAAGAGGTAATAGCTCTATTCCACCCCAGTCAGTTAGTGTATTAGTCCCATTTTTTAAGCAATGGGTAAAGGACAGTACCAAGCGTTAAAACAAACTAAATACCCCACACAAAACATACCAAACATAAAACCCATTCAGTTAAAAAACTGGCTTCTCAAAGCCTGTATAAAACCTAGATGCCCTCTTCAGTTGGTGCATAAGAAAATCCTAAAAAAGCATCCGAGGCACTGGAGCTGCTGGCTGCTAGGTCAGGTGTGCGGGTGATGGATGCAGGTATCGCTTCTTGGGTGAACTCTGGATCAAAGTGTCGCAGATCAGCTGGACCGGCCTGAGTCAAGAAGCAGAGACATTTTAAGTGAGCAGACCCCAAGTAACCACTTGTGTTCAGACAGTCTAACACTCTTCCAAAAGCAATGTCACCACTGCACTTGCAACTCCTAACCTGCACTTCAGCATCCCTCAGTGTCAGCATAAGAGTTTTGGAGAGGGTTCCTTTTGTACCACTACATAACAAATATCAACAGAAATACCCACTTACCACATTGGGGTTAAACGGAGGAGTAATCCTCTTTTGGTACAAGTCATCCCAGTTTATTGGGCTGAAGAACACATGGTTCTTTATCTCAAGCTGCATAGAAAAGAGGGGGTAAAAATTGTTAGTATTCTGTCAACCCTCCTTTTCCAGCACGTGCCAGCTGGTTTCATAGCATTAAGTGGTTGAAGCAAGACTTGGAGCTACCACATATCCATATGGAGGCCATGCAGCAACTGAACGCAGGAGGGTCATGGTCCAGTAATCCCTTGAAGGGAGATGACCCCATCACACACTGGTGTCCTAGCTTCCCACCACACCTTGAATCATAGTGTTTCCCTTTGGAAATCCAAAGTCCATGTGCTGCTTTTAGGGGGCTGGAGAGACATCAGCACACATGGAAAGCTACTTCCAAGGCAGTGCTGTTATAAAAGAAAGGCTCAGGATAGAAAAAGTTCCCTATCCATCCTCTCTCCTGATCCTAATGGAGGCAACCTACAAAGTCTGTCTTGGCACCCAGCCTCCTCTTCTGGTCCTTGTGGAGAAGTCCCTGGAGGATGTCACAGGCTGCCACAGTCTTGCTTCCTTGAATCTGGAGTGGCTTGTGCAGAATGTTGTCATACATCTGAGACACATCCCGACTGTAAAAAGGAGGCTAATTTGAAAGAGAGGAGAAGCAGCCAAGTAAAACATGAGCTAGTACCATCACGGGTCAAAATGAGTCCTGCAGTAAGTAGATGAGAGAGACTTGCCATATCTCAGATATCAAACAGATCTCTGTTCAAAGGGCAATGGTATGATTGAAACAGGTCATCTAATGCAGGATTTAGTTGTCTGTGTCATGTGAACACCAGACCAACCTCATATCACAGGTTTCAAAAATAAATTCTCCACCATGTAGTATAAAACAGACAGCTTCTGAACTTACTAGTCCAAACAGCATCTCATAGAGGACAGCTCCTAGGCACCACCAGTCGACTGTCCTGTCATATGGCTGCTTCTTTAGCACCTCAGGAGCCAAGTACTGGGAAGAGTCAGAAGTAAATATTTGAGTCAAATTATAAAGAAAAAGCTTTGTCTTCCTAAGTATACAAACCTGGCTGCAGTTCAAACTGAGCAAATCCATTGGTAATCATAGATGCATTTCCTACTATGCTTTGATAAAAGTCTGCACCTGCTTCAGAGCAATGGGTTTGAAAGACACCTACTAAAGCACCCCAAGTGTTTTTCTGGGCTACAGAAGGTTCTTTTCCTATAGAGGATTTGTACAAGGATTTGCCACCCACTACAACTCAACCAGCAACCCTGTCCTGCACTGACATTTTACACCTCTAAGAGGATCCTGTGGTTTTGGGAAAGCTGCAGTTTTCAGTCTCAGTAACTCTGTCCAAAGCAGGAAAACTACCAATAACCACCACCAAGGAGCAACAGGCAAGAATTCAGGCTGCCTGCAGAACAAGCAGCACATCAAATCTGGGTCTGTGTATTATCAGGCTTCTTATCTATGACAGGGAGAAAAAAAAAATAAAATCAAACACACATTAAAAAAAATCCACAGACCAAAGCTCAACCATTCCTGCTTGGTTCATGCTGTACTATTGCGTAAGTCCTCACTGAAAGCAGAGGGCTACCACCAGGAAATTCCTGCCTGCTTCTGCTGAGCTGGAATATTGAAGGGTGTCTGAGGAAGGGCAGCAAGACAAGCTTTATTACCCAGGCCAAAGTGCTACCAAATTCCCTATCTTGGTAAGAAGCAGGAAAAAAGCCTCCAAGAAGCCAAATTGAAGATAGGTTTTAGCAAAATCTAGTTGAGCTGCACTGGAGCAAAGGCATTTCCTCCTCACTGAGCAGTGTTCACATTCCAGAGGAGAGCCTGGTCCTCTCTGCACAGTGTGTTTTGCAGCTCCTGCATACCAAGGACATGCAGAAGAATACAGCAAGGTCCTGTGCATGTCAGTATCAGCAGGTAAACAGCCTGCTCACAGGCTCCCGGGGTCAAGGTTGTCTCCACAGCCACCTGGAGCAGCACCAGTTCCACAAGATTGGCTGTTTCCAAGGACTCCTGATAGCACAGCAAATTTAGAGTACTAATCAGCTGCTGCAGGTAAAACTGTCTGAGTAGGGAAGGACTTATCTGAACTCCAACTTCAGGTTGATAGCCTCAAAGAGCCCAAGATGGTCAAGTCACAGAGCCCATATTCTGAGATGCTGAGCACCCACACAAGTCTGAGATCCAGAGCAGCAAGTCCCTGAAGGCCTGCATCCCCCACGTCACAGTGAAACTCCAGTACAGGCTGTACCTCGGGAGTGCCACAAAATGTAGAAGTTGTCTCCTCTTGCTCCATTCCTTCTTTGCAGAGTCCGAAGTCTGTCAATACTATGTGTCCCTGAAAAAAAGAGGGAAATTTTAGCCCACTCTTTCTAGAGAAAGGAGACAGGATTTCCAAGCATTGGCCCCCACTTTGCATCTCATCGCAGTTTTAGTTCCCCACTGCTCATCTGCTTCCCCTCCCTCACCTTCTGGGCATCCTATATTACAAGCACATGAGAAAGTAGAGTCTAGATTTCTTTTTTTTTTTTTTTACTTGTCTAAAACTGCATAGCTATGAAGAGATCCAGCACTGCTGTGCTTTGCTGCTGCTTTATCCCAAAGCCAGTTAATATAGCAATCATTACCAGAGTAGCAAAAAGGACTTGCTCTTAGCACCCCCAATTCCTGTTCACAAGTCAGGTCCCAGCTTTTGAGAATGAGCTGAGAGGGCTCCAGGCATGCAGTTCTGCAGAGGGTAGGCTCCCTCTTGCAGCATCTGCACAGAAATGCAGTGGTGCATACATATAAAACCTTATGCAGAACCATAGCCCTCTGTTTATGGTCCTGATGCTTTTAAAGCCAGAAGGAGGGTAGCACAAGCTGTGAGCATACCTGGCAATCCAGGAGAATGTTCTCAGGTTTTAAGTCCCTGCAAGAAAAGGAAAAAAAAAGGAAAAAAAAAGTGTTGTTTGAGCAGATTTGGCCAGATATTTAGAAAAGCCAGATCTGAAACAGCATCAGCTAAGAACAGGAGCTAACAAAACTTCCCAGTCCAGTTCATCCAAGATGTTCCCAAAGTGCAGATTCCCACCCCTGTTGGGTATCAACATAGACACACAGACATAGAAAGACTGCTGTCACACAGGATCAGGTGTTACCCTGCATTTTGCTGCATATCTATGCATAATAAGTAAGAAATAGTCTCTCAGTAACCATTTGAGCCAGATTTATTTTAGATCTTTACACTTAACCATGCTCTCTCCTTCCCACTATCAGACTGGGAGTATTTCAGGTCCCTCATGCAGTATAAATTTCCAGCAGCACAATGCCCTGTCTGACGTAGGAGGTGCTCCAGCTACTCCAGCCCTGCATTTTGCTGGGCCTTTCCCCCCCAGCACTGCACACAGCCTGGCTGGGCAGATCTGGTGTCCCTGTTCTCTCCAGCAAGACTCAGGCCTTACCTGTAAATGATGTTTAAGGAATGCAGGTATCCAATTGCACTGGCAACTTCGGCAGCGTAGAATCGGGCCCGGGGTTCACGGAAACAGCGCTCCCTTTGCAAGTGGAAGAAGAGCTGCATGGAAATAAGAGGGTTAATCATTTCTTCTCCAAAAAGCTGAAGGATATTTGAAGCAAACCTGAAAGCCAGCTACTCAAGTGAAAGCTTATTTGCAGCAAGTAGCACATGGACCAAATAAGCCCAAACCAAGTCACTTCAAACAATCTAAACACCTTTATAGAAATTGTTTCATTTGTCCTCTTCTTATGTCACCATCTCACTTAAGAACTCATCCCCCTAAAAAATGGTCACCTGCTAATCCAGTCAAGCTTGCTAGATTGCTACAACCCCCAGACTGATTACAGTGGTAGTATGGCCATGAAAAGTGGCACATGCACAGAGCTGAACCCACTAGGATCCCCAGTATGAATCTGTTTGGGCAAGACATCCATGTTAACAGTATCTCCCAGCCAGTTTCAGATCGCACAGAGAGAGACAGCTGAAAAGTAAGCCTGTAAGTGCACTTACCTCTCCTCCATTTACATAGTCAAGCACAAAGTAAAGCTTCTCTGAGGTCTGGAAGGAGTAGTGGAGCCCCACAAGGAAAGGGTGCTTGACATTTTTCAGAAGCACATTGCGTTCTGCCATGATGTGGTTTTGCTATCAAAAAGCAGGCAAGGTGTTAGGGTTTCAGGCAATGGACCGGTCCAGTCCAGTTTGCTGCAGAGGTTCACTGCTGTTTTCAAAACAGGTGGAAGCTGGGAGCCCAAGAGGGTCACCTCCAGCCCCGCTCTTTCCTATCTGATCTGATTTATCTCAGTTTTTCTCCATGTTCCCATGGCACAGAGAAATTCATGTTTAACATATGAGTTGTCTACATGAATGTCAGTCACAAGATACCTCAATTGAATTACCAGGACAGCTCATATACTGATCACTATTTGCAGAAGTAGCAAGGAGAGCAGACATACCTCCTTTTTCTTTAGGATCGTTTTCTTATGCAAGACTTTCACTGCATAAAAAGTCCCATCACACTTGCGTTTGGCCAGGAGAACCTGCAACAGAAGGTCCTGGTCACAGGTTTCATTCTCACCTTCTGCCATTTGGTTAGTTTTTCCTCATTAGCTCAACACTGTGGTGAGTGATTATACACAGAGTACAGCTTCAGAGGGTCAGGTACAAAGTTTTAAAGACTGAGCTCCAGCCCTCTGACTTCCCAGCGCTTTCTCATTGCTGGAAAAAACACAACATCTCCACATACTTCTCTTACACACCCAATAGAAAAGAGTTTTGGAGCATTTGGGGGTCAGTCCCATTGTTATCTCATAACGTAGAGATTTGTCTGGAGATCTTTTGCCAGCTGAACAAGCTTGAAGCTTCTTTTTAATCAAGTACTGCTCCTCACCATCACCACCCTGAGCATAAAACACCTCACACTTCTGTCCTTGGGCTGCAGGACAACTTAAAGAATGGGCTATGAAAACCCTATCTCAGGCCTCATCTGGTCTCAGCCCAAACTCCTCAGGTGAGGTGCAAGCAAAGAGCACAGCTAGGAACTCCTTCAGCAAGAAAGTTTCTTTCCAAGCTGCCTCTAAAGAGCTGCAGCCCACCTGTACAAACCCACTTACTTTTCCAAAGCTTCCTTTGCCAATAACCTTCAGGAAGTCAAAGTCTGTTGGCTTGGCACTGTTGGGCAAGAATGAAACAAGTTAATGTTTCTGGGAGAGAAACATGCAACAGCAGCACTGCCATCAAAGCAGAGTTCCTCCTTGGAAACACGAGTGTTTGTGAAACGGATTAAAGGGCACTGGACAGGTGCCCCTCGCTCCCAGAGAGCAAGGGATTCACACTGTGTGTGTTGGTGCACCCAGCAGAGGATGAGCAACCCCTCAGCTGAACACAGCACCAGGTGAAAGCACCTGTCAAGACCAAGTGGCACAGCTTATACCCATTTCTAGAGAAATATAGTCAGGGACCCAGCAGTGATGAGGAAGATCTTCCCTCATTACCTCTCAGGAGAGATGGGACAAGGGGCTGCAGACAGACAGGAGAGGATGATTATGATAACAGGGACCAGCTATTGCTGAATGTCTTGAAAACTGGTGCACTAGCAATACACATGGTATTAAGGGCCAAGTAATTTAATTGTTAGGACTTTTGCAGACACCACCCACACGAGAGTCAGGTATTGCCCTGCCAAACCTCTTCACTGCACAGCCCACACACTACCTGGCTTTTGCAGGGAGCTTACTTTGGGTTAGCAGAAGGTCCAAGGTTGATGTTGTCAGTTGGTGTTGTAGGCTAGGGAGGATAACAATAACGTTACTCACAAGGACCATGCTACAGGTTGTGTTTTCCTTTCCTCACTACATCATCAGATGCACAGAGCCATTGATAAACACTCTGAGTGTTTATGCAAAAGGCAGAGCAGATGCTTTGTTAAGCTTAAGTGACAGGGAAAGGGAGAACAGAGCTATGCACTAAAGCAGTATCATCCCAGAGCTGGAGGCTGTCCTAAGCTAGACTCTGTGCTGAAGTTCTCATCCCGTACTTGCACAAAGAAAAGGAGTACTAAGCAACTGCTTGGCTCTTGACTTGAGGCTTTCAACACATGTTGTGCTGCCAGAGGAAAGGCATTGCATGGCTCAGTTGCTCACCACAGCACCAATGAGGCACTCCCCACAACCTGTGCTAGGCAAAAAGCCCTGTGCACAGCTCCAAGACAGAGGAGCACTCCTGCAGCAGGACATTGGCATCACCCCCAAGTCCTGCAGCCCTCTGCCCACTCCCCATTAAGGCCCAAAACTGCCAAGTCTGAAGCCTTGGAAGTGGCCTTATGCACACCCATCTCCACAGAGGTATGGTCTCCCTCTTCCCAATGAGAGAGAAGTATGTACATACACATCTTCCTCTTCTTCCCATGCCCCAGGAATTTTCCCCTTCTCAGACTCTGGGAGCATTGTGCCTTGTCCAAAATTTTATACAGGGCTTCCCTGCTCTCCTTTTTCTCCACCCAGCATCACTCACAAAGACAAGGCAACAGTAAGACTCCTAGCAAGCTAACACAGACTCTCCCTGCTTTTCTCCTACAAGCACCAGCCCCTCTCCATCCTAATGATGAGGACCTGCTGGCTTAGAGCCCTGATCTCACCTGGGTGCTTTTGTCTGGGCTCCGGGAACGATCCATTAAAAAAGCGACTCTTTCAGCACTTGGGAGGAAAAAGAGCAAAAGCCAGTATTGAAAAAAAAATCCAAGAGAGAAACAGCTTCATCCCATTACCCTGCCAGGGACCAGCGCAGACCCCAGTGCATGTTGCCCTCCATCATAGGAGACCTCAGCTGAGTTCCCCAGTGCTGCTGCTCCCAAGGGGTGGGGGTGCCCGTGCCTGGGGGAGGCAGAGAACCCCATGGTAGGTGCATGCTGACAGGAGATGGTGCAGAAAAAAGGATTCCTGGGTGCACAAGTGATTTGAAAAAGCATTAGCATATTAAATGTCACAGTCAGCCCTTGATTTGCAATGGCAGCAACTGGTCAGGGCACTGACATGTGAAGACCAGCACAGCTTCGGCAGCAACAGCATCAGGGCTAGATAGGGCTGCAGCCCTCCTGGCCATGGCCAGACCCCTCTCAAGGCAGATACAGCCCCCTCCCCCAAACAAGGATGCTGCAGCACCCAGCCCTGCAACCCAAGGAGTGTCCCCTCAAAGCAGCCAGGAGAGTCCAGCTGGGTCTGACCACCACATGCCATCTGGGCTGGCCGCAATGAGAGACCATTCCCCAGACCAGGCCAGATCAGGGCAGTTTGGGACTGTTGGCATTGCAGGGAAGAGGGGCTGGCTGTGGCAGCCAGGGAGGGCTCATGGAGCAGAGGCATTAAAGCACAGGGCTCTTGTCTACCTAGTGCGGTCACTGCTGGAGCAGTTGGACTTGAACACCACTTGTTGGTGCAGACCCACCCTGCTGGAGCATCACTGGGGAGGGACAGGTCCTGCCACCCCAGGGAATCCTCCCCTTCATTTTAAAGGTTCCCCCCACTCCTTGCAAAAGCCAGGATTAAAGAGATGACAGAAGAAACCTGTACTCTTCCTCCCTGTCCCAGAGCACATTGTCCATTCCCCCTCAGCCCCACCAAACTCTCCTACACTGCAGGGAAGCTCTGAGGGCTCCCGTCTTCCCCAGCTACCCTCCACCCTTCCAAAAACAGGGCCCAAAGATCCCACCAGCATCCCTCAGATCTCACCTGTGGGTGCTCCCCTTCTCTGCCCCCATGGACCACCAGGCACAGACCCATGGCCATCCCAGAGCCACCCTCATCTGCAGCCAGGCTGACCATGGCAGGAGATGCTGGGCAGCAGCGGATACTGGTGGCTGTTCCCGAGGACTGCCCACATCTGGCCGGTGCCAGCCCGCTCCATTCACCACCCAGGCAGCACGGGGGTGATCAGGCTGAGCTTTTAAAGGGCCCTCATCCCGCTGGGAGGTTTTCATACTCACTATGAGCAGAGCCTGGAGCTGGAGGCCTTGATGGTTTGTCCTATCCTCTCACGGCTGTGCTTGATGAGTTCTGCGAGGAAAGTTGGAGTTCCGAAGCCGATTAGCTGGCGGCGTGATCACAAGTGCACACAGGCACGCTTGTTCTTCACTGACCTTGCTCTTCTCTCCACAGCCGCCCTCCTCCCCCTTCCACCCACATACCAAAATAACCAGGAAATTATAGGAACCAGGACAGCTCCCCTCCCACCCCAGCCAGGAGCCCTCAATAGCTCACAGGACAGGGATAAGTACCACAAAACAGACACCCTCTCCTGTAGTAGAGGGGACTTGGGCTAAAGCATCACTGTCAAGCCTTCCTGAGCCACCCCTGGGTCCCCAGGGGGGACAAGGAGAGCGCTCACAAGGATGATGTTGTACTGGAATACGTCACACACTTGGCACTTCCACTGCCCCTTTCATTCACTCTCAGTAATTAGGGACATGAATGAAACCTTTCAGGGCGCTGCAGGAGGTAAGCCAGCACACGCTCACAAATACACACACGCACACATGTTGCAGCAAGTGACTTGCCCAAGGACACACAACCAGTGCCAGAAGCTGGGATTCCCATTGCAGAGCATCCCTGCTGTTCATCCATGCAGGTGGTTGCCACCACCCATCATCAGTGCCTCTCTGTGAAGGGAGAGATGAAGCCCTGAGCCTGGTCCCTGCTGCACAGGCTGAGCAAAAGAGTAGCCCAAGAATTACAACCTGTATGGAAGAGCTCCTTGTTTTGCTCAGGAGTAGATAACAAAACTATTCCAAGACTCAGTTTTACTCCCTGGCTCAGCTCTAGTTTTGCTACTGGAGGGAAGAAAAGAATCAAAACATTCACAGAAATGTACACTTTCCCCTCCTCCCCTAAAAAAGGGGGCTTTGTAAATACAAGCCATTTGTCCTCCTGGAATAGTTCGTCTACAGACCAAGGAATTGGCAGCGCAGACTGCCAGAGCCCATTTCCCTGGGCAGGGAGTTTGCAGAACAACAAGAAGTTTTGAGGTAAACACAAGGCCATTGACAGAGCCCTTCCCACATGGGTCTTAGGATCTGCCAGACGGAGGAACCTGCACACTCCAGAGAGACGCTGAACTGGGCACCACGGGCAGTTCTGAGTACAGACCTGATGAGGAACCAAGAAATAGGCTATGGTTTTATAGTTTCTGAATGGATGAGAAAAGGAAATTGGGAATTCAAGGAAAAAAATCCACAAACCATTCAGTGACAGAGCTTACAACACCAGGCTGGTCCGAGACCCTGACCTTGTCCCATACTTCACCCTGCAGCAGGTACAAGAGCTTGTCCCAGCAGACACCCACCAGCAGGGACAGCATGCAGGCAGCACCCAGTCGGATCAATCCTATCTCCTCCCACTGGGCATAGTCCTTATTTCCCTGACAGTCTGGCTCTCTAAGGTCTACTGAAGGTCATCCAATGCCTGCCTAGGGGCTGCGTCTATCCCACAGGCTGCTCAACAGATTCCATGGTCACAGCAGAGGTATGTCAGCCATGCCTTCCAAATTGAACCCCCACAAGCTGCTTTTTCACCCAGGGTCAGCTTGCTGCCATAGGCACTGTTCTGATCACAAACCCAGGGGAAAATAAAAAACTCCCTCCAGCAGTAGTGGACATGTCACAGATTAGGGAGCATGTGGGTAAACCACAGAAACACATCTATCTTGCTCAGAGGTATTTGCTGGCAGCACAGGATGCAGGACAAGTTCCAAACTTGCTCCAAGTGGCTTGTACAAGGCTGCGTTAGCAGGGTCTCCACAACCTGCAGCCAGGCAGGAGCAGCTCCGCTGAGCAAAGGCTGCACAGCTCTTCCAGGGACACAGCCTGGCAGCCCGTTCATGCTTCCCACCACCAGCTCCATTCTGCTCCACTGCTTCTTTGCTGTAAGTGAAGCTGCTCAACAAGTCCCTGCTGACCAAGGGACTGTTTTTTTCCAACAAAGCTATTTCATTAAACATGCTTCCTCTGAGGCATTAGTCTCTCTTTCTGCACTGAAATACCACACTCATTTTTAGGATATGTATATTCCCCATCCCGTATCACTCTCTATTCAGGCTCAGAGCCACCTTCCTCAGCCTGACCACCTTCAAAGTCAGGTTAGTGTCTAGTTTAAGTCTCCTGAGCAGTCAAACAGGCTTTTCCTTATCACTAACAAACCCTACTCCCCCTAAAGCACGAAGATTTCCTGAGCATGCACACGCACTGAGCAACAGAATCAGAAATAGGTCACGAAAATACGCTGGAATCCTTGGTTATACATGCCCGGCTGCATCCTTCCTTGTGCCTGTTGGGGCAGCAGGGATGCTCCAGGCACGACCAGGGCCACAGAGAGCATAAGCAAGCAAGTCTAGGAGTTTCCTGATATGATGTGACTATCACACACTAGCTCACAGGACAGGGATAAGTGGAGCTGCACCCCACACCCCCCGCCCAAAGACCATTTCAACCCAACACCTGGGCCAGAGGCAACCCCCAGGCAGCAAGCACCCGCTCGCACAACACAAAGCTGCTACTTACAAGTTGGAGCAGTTACCGCAGCTAAATCTCCCCCCACCAAATGTCCCTCAGTAACATACGTTTTCTTCCCAGCTCAGCACAAGCAGCTCCCTCTTCCTTCAGCAGTTCTGCCAGCAGTGACCCACATTCCCATGCTAGCCCAGCGTTATTTGCTACAAACACATTACTAATGCAACGCGTACCTTGCACAGAGAGGCAACCTCATAGACTCGTCATCTGCAAGCTGCCTCCCACCCTCTCCCCTGATGTCACTGCTCTCGGCGTTGTTTCCTACCTAACCTAGATTGCAAACCCCTCCGAGCAAGTGCCTCGTCCTCTCCTGCTCAGGGAAGGGCTAGTTGCCAGCATGGGGAGGCAAGGAGGCCTGGCAGGCTGTCACCGGGACAGCAGACAATGTTCTGGAAGAAGCACAGGGTTTGGAGAGGTGGGCGTTAAGAGAGGGACACCTGAGGCAGCCCAGAGCTTTCACCCAGCATAGGGGCTGCACACAGCATAAGGGGGAGATGCCCCAGTTTCAGCTCAGAGTAGCAGCACAGGGGGAGATGGGAAGGAAGACTCTTGCAAACATGTGCTTTTACTGGCAAAAAAAAGCAGCCCAAGCTTTCCTTTGCTACAGATCTAAGAGATAGCTCCAGGCCAACACTGAGCTCCACTTTCATTCCTATTGAGACACTACAGCACACAGCAAGTCCAGGAAAAGGTTAGGAAAGAATTTAAAAGACTTCTTGACTTGAGAAAGCTTACTTAGCTGCCCTCTGCAGAGCTCCAAAATTGGCTTGTCCTGTTCTCTCTTGAGGATCCTTTCCCCTCCACTTCAGGGACATTGCAAACCAGAGCAGGAGCCCAAGCCAAGCAGCCCTGGCTCTGAGCAAACTGAAGCCCACAGGCACACAACCCTCCAGATTTTAGAGAAAAGCTACATGTAAAGCTGGAAAAAAAGCACAGCAAGTGGCTAAGGCTTGCAACATTTTGCAAAAAATAATACTATGCAAATAGAGAAGAAAGCATCAAACACACCTGGGAGCACATCTACCAGCAGAGGCTGTGTCCTGAAGCATGGGAAGCAGCTCACAGCCAGCAAGCACCGAGACCCCTCATCCCCCACACTTCCCATCCTCACACCAGCCCACCCTGCCACTGACTGCCCTGGCAGACCAGAAGCCCAAGGCTCTTTCCTAAAACTCAGAGTGGAATAGCTTTGTCTCCTGCAGCAACTCATTTAGCACACAAACACCCTCACCCTCTCAAGCTGACCATGCTACTACTGCTGGTTCACTGCAGCCCTTTAAAGACTGCAGCAAAAGCTGCTCAGCTGCAAAAAATTAAGAGACACCTGCTAGATACACCCAATGAGTGAGAACTTAGGTGAGGGTGGTAGTTTTGGATGAGGAGGGGTGCAGGTGATGGGTAGGAGCCAATTACGTCCTAGCCAGCATCTCAGGTGTTCAGAAGTATTTTCTACACATCAGTAAGCTGAAATTTGTCCACTGTCTTGTGGTTTGGAGGAAGGTCAAACCTGTTGTTTGGTTCAGATCTAACCCAAAAGAAATTGCTCCTTCCAGCATCCTCCACAACTTGAGAAAACTGCAGAGGGCAGCCAGACCAGCACTTTGCAGCAGTATGAAATGCAAACATAAACAAGTGTGGAGCAGAAAACCTGGTGTCGAGGCATGCAGTGATTTGAAAGAACAGATACTAAGCTCTGAGCAAAAGGAGACGTTAGAGGAAGGCTGGTGTCTTCTCTTTCTCTTCATTAAAAATAAAGCAGTTGCTTCTTGCTTCCTTTGTTGTTTCTTTTAAAATCTCCTGTGTCCAACTGCAGCAGGAGAAAACCCAGCTTCCCTCTGGAAGCAGAGGTGCTGGTCCCTGCAGAGACCAGCCCCTTCCCCCAAACTATAGCTACCAGGATCAAAAACAACTGAAGCATTTCGTGTGCTCATCACCCTGTGTAACAAGAGAAGGAGAAGCAGCATGTTGTTTGTAATACTGTTTTCTTTGAGATCACACCCGAAATTTTTTGCTCAGCCGACATCCTCGCACACAACCACCTCCTGGGCCACCTGCAGGTCCCATGGAAGCCAGGCTCCGTGCAGACCTTGCTGGGAAAGGCGAGCTCTGACTGTCGGTGCCTGCGAGGCTGGGCGTGGCACCAGCCAGGCTGCAACCCATCGGGAAGGTGTGCAATGAGGCTCTGCCCTCTGCCAGCTACTCTGCAGGAGACCTCCATGGGGAAGCCTCTTCCACTCCCTCACCATCCCCAGGGGGTTGTGACACCATACCAGCAAGGAGCATTACCCTTTGTCTTCCCCAGGGCAGTGGAGGTGGGCTCCATCCAGGCCACGTACATAAAGCCAGCCAAAATAGTCCCTTCTCCTTATGGCTGGGGCAGGCACTCAGCAACCAGCACCAGGCGTCCTTGGGAAGCAGAGCACACAGACGTTTCTCTGGCTGCAAAGGTAAAGGGCACAGGAGTAAGTGGAGAAACAAGCCCTCAGGTGCCACACTGGTTACCCACCAGCCGGGAATGGCTTGGAGATGTGGAGCTGGCTCCAGCCCCTTGTCTGGCCAGCACCCACCCAGCGCTTGGTCTGGTGAAGATCATCGAGGTGCTCTGCCACTGCTCCGGTGTCCCTCTCTGCACTCCTCTAGAAAGTGCTTTGGGACTGACAGATGGAGGGCACTGGGAGTGGTACTGGTTGGCTGTTTGACTTCTGTACAACAGAAGAAATTTACCCTAGAGCTGTTAAATTCACAGATTTCTGCTCTTGGGAAAGGATTTTGTGTGATGCTTTTGAGGAACTGAGACCAAATTCATCTTCCCTGTACCCAGGATGACTGCCCTGGCACCAGTGGCTCCCTGGCACAGGAGAAGACATTCACTGGAAGCACAGGAACACATGGGCCACCAGTAAATCCCCAGCATAGGGCAGGTCCTCACTCAGCAGCAGACACGACCAGATGCCTGGGGCAGAGGGCTTTGCCTTGAGAGCCCCATGACTCTCCCTAAAGAGGCATCCTGTGCAAGCAGTTGTCCCCATGAGGGAGGACATGAGTGGGACAGGTAGATGTGAGCAGGGTTAAGATGTAGCATGCTGCCCACCTGGGCAGACCTCCCCATGTGCGAGAGGTGACACTTTCCCCCTTGCCCTGCCCCAGAGTGCCCATGGCTGCATCCAGCAGCAGCCTGCAGCAGCAGACACATGTCCCTACAGGTACTGCAGGGCCATGGCTGTGCACCCCTTACACCAGGAGTGGGATTGACCCATTCCCCTGCCCAGCACCTGCAGTCTCCTAACCAAAATTAAACAATTCTAGTAGCACCGGAGGCCTGCTGGTGTTGATGTTGGGTTTTGCCAGAATTGCTGATCTTCTGTGCAGGGGTGATGTTTCCCTGTCCTCCAGAGAGCCCATCTGTGCCAGGAAATCCTCTGGCTGGACCTGGGTCCAGAGGTGGTGAGCAGCTCATGGGCAATTTAACCCCTTCTGTGCACATCTCCTGCCTGGGCTGGGCTTGGTCTGACCATGGTGGAAGCAAGCCCTGGCCACAGCAAAGTGAGGTTTTTCAGCTGCACTGGCACAGCTCAGAGCCTCCGGATGCTGCCTGTGCTTGGAAACATTTTCCTTACCCCCACAAGAGAGGAAAGCTGCCTTCACTTCCCCGGGCCCTATAAGGTGTCAAGGGCTGTGTGGTCCTCCACAGCTGAGCCTGGTCTTTCCTGGCAGGGCCAGCCCTGGCTGGTGCCGCTCACCCTGGGGAAGCCACGTTTGCAGCTTCTCTGAGACAAGACACATCCAGTGGACAACAGCCCCTCGTCTCTACACAGAGAGAAGTACTTCTCTCTCTCTTATTATAATATTTTATATGCTATGTATATATGCTATTTTCTAGAGAAAGGTGTACTATCTTAATCTTCTTATCTAGCAATATCCATAACCATAATCATAAAAGTGTTACTGAAATGGAACCACATGGTCCTGAGCAATCGGAATTGCAGGGAAGGGTCCAGATAAGGTTAAAACAAATATTTCTCTAGAGAGCATAAAGCACGTTCCCATCGACCTGCAGTGAAAGGTGACCTGAAATGTTTGCCTACTCAGTCATCTCTGTTGGATGAGGAATGGGATGGGGATAGGGATAGGGATAGGATATCCTTTAAAAGCACAGAGCCTATTTCTTCAGCTTAAGAGGATTCAAGAAATAGTAAGTAGACTATTGGTAACCAGTGAGATTCTTTAAAATATTTTTTGTCTGTACATATATTTTTAAATTTTTGTTTCAAAAAGCCAGGGCACTGCCTCAGGCATTGCCCTTGATTTTGCCAGGGAGCCCTACATGGGTGCTGGGAAGTCTCCCATGTTTTGGTGAAGGAGCCAGGAGGACGCTGCTTGGGATCAGGTCTTTATTCCGAAGGACAGCTAAAGTGGGTTTGAGCAACTCTTGCAATTTTCTCTGCCTGCATTTTGACAAATAAGACCGTGGCAGAATATTGCTGATCTCTTTAAAAGCCTTTACATCTTCAGAGGAATAAATGCCTGATCTTATTATTGCCATTAAATTAGTTGGCTGGGACTTCTTGCTCCCAAGTGATTTGTAAGTGTAGGCATAGTATCAGTGAATAAATAACACGAAGTTGGAAGCAGCCTGACTCTAATCGAGCCTTCCTGTCCTGGCTCGCCAGCCTTGTCTTTGGGGAAGGTGCAATGCTCCTGCTTGCTGTCCTCTCCCCTCCTCCCCAGCAGGACTTCAGGACACATTACAGCCTATGTTTTAGAGTCTTTCTTAAAGAAACAAACAACTGTTTTTGGGGCTGAGTGCCTCTTTCCTCCTGCAGCGCAGTCAGTCTGACGCTGGGTGTGCGCTGAGGGCCCCCAGCCGCAGCTCAGGTCCTGAGTGTGACCAGCCTGGTGGGGACAAGGGCAGAGAGGCAGTTTCCCAGCCGGATTGAGCAGGGCTGAGCAGCTCAGAGACGGCTCAGAGAGCCCAAAACGAGGCCCCTTGCTGCTGGCACAGCTCTGGGTTTGTTAGAAAAGCTTGTGGGCGAAGTGTCCTGGGGAATACCTCCCCTCCACCCTGCTCCATCTTCATCCCCAAGAGCTGCTGACTCCAGCTCCACTGCGCGGGATGCCTGTTTTCACCCCTTTTTATCCGCATACAAAACCTGGGAAGCAACTGGGGCTGGCATGGCTGGCGATGGTCACCAGCAGAGCTGAATGCAGTGGGCAGCCCAGTCCAAGCTGGGCCAAGCACTGCTCGAGGCATTGCTAGGACCTGTGAGCCCCTGTGCAAGAGCAGCAGCTCTGCACTGAAACCTGCTGGGCCTATTTCTGCTCCCCTGCTCTGGTGCCAGGCAGGAACAGCCCTCCCTGTCCTGTCCTGCTGGCAAGGGGATGCCCCGTTAAAGGGACACCAGACAAAGCACCCGTGAGTTTCGCCAGGCCCAGCCTGGTCGCAGAGATGCAGCCCAAGAGACTGCAGCCAAACTGACCTGAGATTTCTGGTGCAAACCTCACCCTTCTGGTGCTGACTGCAAAAGCCCAGTGCAGCCCAAGCCTCCTTTCCCTGTGCAGGTGCCTCAGGGACATCAGGACACACACAGTGGTTACCAGCTACCTCTGCTGATCTGTCAGAACCATTTGTGGCTGCTCCCACACAAGCTCACCCAGGGGGGTGTGGACACAAGCAGAGTGATGGCAGCTCCCTGTGGTGGAAGTCTCCTGTAGGAGGCACGCTTAATGCCAGAAACCCTTCCACTCAGTACAGTATTTCCAGGGTGAACAAGGAGGCTGCTCGTCTCCTCTCTGGATTCCTCCATAGTTGGGAAAGAAACCCACAGCTGGAAATCAAACCCCCTCCACTTCCAGCTGCTGACCCTGAGCCAGACTCCCCTGGAGCAGCTCTCACATGGGCCTGCCTGCTAGCAAGGGTTGAGTCCGTCACGAAAACCTCTGCCTCTCCCAGATGGGGTCAGGACCTCATTAAAAGAGTGAAAAGTTGCGATCATCCCAGAGAAAGTAAATCGGCGTTACCTGCGGATAGCGAGGCTCCTGGGCTGCAGCAGTGGGACTGGTAAGTGCTGCCACACTCCAGCTGCGGGAAGCAGCACGTACCGTTCTCCTTCCCGTTGTTTTTATTTTGGCGATTTGGTCTGAAGGTCGAAGGAAAGGTCCGCAGGAG
>NW_010188019.1:0-2926 GCF_000695765.1 Mesitornis unicolor | reverse complement strand
AAGTAAATGATTACCCTGCTACCGCTCTCTGAGGGGACGGAGGCACCGGGAGCTGGGTTGGGAGAGGAAAATCCCTCCCTGGGGGGATTAGAGGGCAGCTTGCCGGCAGGGAAGTGCAGAGGGGTCAGAACAAAGTGCTCTGTTCACCACAGGCTGCGCCGGGTCACATGCCGGGTCCTAGCAGAGGTAATGAGGCATGAGTCACCTCTCAAATGCCAGCAAGACCTCCTGGATGTGGACATGACCCATTGCCGTTCCACCAGCAAGCCATGGAGCTTCCCAGCAAGGAAGGAGCTGAGCAAGGTCAAGCCTCATCTCCTGGCAGCACTGCGTCCAGGGTGGGATATCCAGGGACTTTTACATGCTTGAACCTCGCCGGTGCGACAGTCCTACAACCTCACTCTGCCTCCACATTTCTTGTCCTGGGCCACATATAGGCAGGGACAAGCACCTGAGCACCAACAAGGACCAAACCCCGCAGGCACAGCAGACCTGAGCCCAGAGGAGCCCTCTTGGAGCCAAAATCTACATCTTCCATTCGCGCCCTCCCAATTTTCTCCCTGTTCCTCTCCCTTCCCCTCTGCAGGTGCCCAGCACCAGTGGTCACCACTTCCCTGCATGTGTCTGATGGTTGAGTGTGTTGGTGGAGTCACTGCTCGTCACTGGTGGAGCCTCTGGCTCCTCACTTGAAATACAAACTTCAGGAGGTATTTTCTAATTACCCAGGAAGGTTTCTTTTACCCTCCAAAGCCTTTTCGTACCTGCCCTTCTTGTGGGAGTGGACCACGATGTAGTTGGCCAATAGGTCCCACAGCTCTGAGGAAACGTGAATGGCAGCACAGTTCCTGGGGCGTTTGTCACTGAGCCCTCGCCATCAGCACGTGCCCATCCCAGCTGGGCCTGTGAATCCCAAAGCAGAGAGGAGAAAGGAAAAGGATCACCAGATGGGGAGGCCATGACAAAAGCAAAAGGGTGACCTGAGGCTGGATTTGAGTATACAGATAGAAACAAAGATGTATAAAAGCAGATGATGGAGAACACTGGTGCCTCTGTCAAAATGAGCATTTTCTGAAACAGCCTGGAATACATGATTTGGAGCATCCAAAGCTCACAAGGCCAAGACTGCCACTGCACCCAAGGTCTCAGTTTCCGTGTGCGAGGGGCAGAACCATACCTGCCCCTCTGCCAGCTCCAGCACCAGCAGCAGTGCACAGAGAGAAGGAGGCTCAGCCCTTACCTCGCTCCAGCTCCAACTGATGGTCCCATTGGATGGCATGGCCATGCAGGTGTGTAAGGCTAACAGAGGTTTCATGTTACCCTCATGTCTCAGGGCATGAACCCAAATAGAGGTCCCTATTGTACTTGAGGGACCATAAAGACACAGAGAGAGAAAGCAATCTGTTGCCTGCTAGTGCAGAGAGGGCCTTTGTTTGTCTTCTTGTCAGAACTGAAGGTTTAAAGGATTGCTGCAGCACATGACCAGAAGCTACGAAGCTGCAGACAAAAGCCATTTGGAGCAGAGATCAGACTTCGCCATCATGCTAGCTTTTCAGAAGATATCTGCTTTGTCCAAGTTAAACCTGCTGCTATTTTGGGTTTTATTTTGCTCACTCCGCTGCATCCCCTGCCTTAAAGGCTGCACACCTCCCACAACACCAGGTTCATGTATTCTTTCACCAGCATCAGCACAGTCTCAAAATGTCTGCTGCGGCAGGCTGGAGGGGGCTGCCTATGTTTCAAGCCCAAGTCACAAGGGTTGCACAAACAGCCACAGTCAAGTTTAGAGGACAAAGCATTGGCTTATCAGCCCGGCTTGCTGAGCAGGCTCATTTCGCAAGCTCATCGCACATCAGCCATGAGCGTGTGTAGGCACCTGGCAAAAACATGGAGGAAAGCGCTTGAGCAGAACTGACAGCGAGACAAAGCCCGTTGGGGCTCTCTGGATAATCGCTGGCATTACCACAGCTGAAACCTACAGCGAGCCAGACGCTGAGATGCCCTGTCATCCTCAGGACCCACGCAGCCTGCTGCCAGGCATCATCAGGGAGCAGAAATGGCTCGCAGGGTCCCTCCAGCCAGGCAGTGTCTGCTCCCTGCGAAGCAGGGGCTTGGGTAGGCTGTGCGTAGGCAGGGTGTGGGAATTTGAGGTGCCCTTGCAGGGGCTGAGGGCAAGCTCTGCTTGTGCTCCCCTCCTCTGCACCCTGAGGGATGGCAGCAAGGAGCCCTCAGCTGCCCTGGCTTTCCCCCACTGTCGCAAAAAAGACACAAATCATCTTACAGCCCCAAATGCACTCAAAGCAGGAGCCATTTTTATTCACAAGGGGCAAAAAAATGCTGAATTAGGTTTAAAACCTCTGCAAAGTTGAAGCTTCATATAACAGTTTCCATCATCTTGTGTCCTGAACCAGAGAACTTTTGGCCCCCTGAAAAGCACAAAGGCATGGAACACATCCACACACAGGCAGCAAGGAGAAGGAACAAGCTGTGCTACGACTACGGCATGGCAACAGCCCTGGCTGCAGCCGTTTGCTTCCCACAGCCTGAATGGGGACCATGGAGAGAAAAGGACCCTAAAACCACGGTATGCAAAGCAGGTGCAAACCACAGCTGTGCAGAGGAGCACGTTAACCTCCCAGGGCTCCTCAGCTCTTCACTTACTCCCAGGATCCGAGGGGTTATCTCAGCCATGCACAGTTCGGGGAGAAGATGGGCTGGATCTCCCATGCTGGTCCCTTCTCAGCACCCTAGGGAGCAAACAGAGCTGGAACAGAGAGCTCACGCTAGAATAAAAAGCAGCGGTCACCGGTGGAGGAGGCACTGCTCGCCCAGCTACACCGGCCGGGTGCTCTACCTGTACCCCGGGCGGGTCGATGCCGAGGCTCCCGGGCTGGGCCGCGCCGTCGGGCGAGGGCGCTGCGCCGCCGCC
>NW_010188018.1:0-1717 GCF_000695765.1 Mesitornis unicolor | reverse complement strand
GAGTTCTTCTTCATATTTTTCCATTCCATTAGAAAGTGAAACACCCTCAACCTAATTATGAATAATAGGTTACAATTGTGAAATGAAGAATAAAAGACAAAATTAATTAGTCATGTTAATGAAACTTTAATTTCATTTCTATCCTTTTGGTCTTTTGAGAAGAAATTTCTGAAGGGTCCTTAATATTTCAAGGAATCAACTCTTCATTGGCATTTCATATCTTCTCTGCGGACACCTGATTTTCAGTGGTTTTCTTGAATTTCCCCATTACTTATTTTTCTGTAAGTGCTATTTCTCTTACCTACTTAATACACAGCGATGCAAGGCTAATATCAATGCAAATACTGGCAGTATTGTGGTCCTCAGATGTGTACCTTTGGGTTCTGGAAGTACACCTTCTACTCTGGAATTCAGTCACAGCTATTCAGGCCCTTTTTCCTTACCATGAGCCCTCTCTCTAGGCTCTCAGGCTCTTTTCAGTGTTTAATCTAGTCAATCACTGCAGAATAAACATTTTTATATTTCCCTCTTAAGACTTGCAGCTTCTTCTGTTTCTAAGCACTATGCTACCTTCACAGTCCTGGAGTTGCTAACGCCTAAAGGATAATTTCACATCCTCTCCAAGTTCCCAGGGTGCCATAAAGTATTTTATGTCTGCACATGATTTTGTTAAACCTTGTGCCAGCGCTTGAGCTCAAGAAGTGCTAAGTCAGCACATGAAGCACGCAAGTGCTGGCAACCCTGCATCAACATATGGGTGAGAAAAAAGCAGCCAGGACATCAAGTCCCAGGCATAAGCACCTCTTGATTATGCTGTTTTCCTGTGAAAGAAGTCAAAATTAGAGTCTGTCCTGGTGTTTCTTAGAGAAAAGGTATGGAAGTGCTTGTAAATAAAACAAGTTTGCAGCAGAGCTTCGATGGCTTTGCATGTGTTTGAAAATACCTGAACTCTCTCATTTTGAAATGAGCCCAAGAAAGACTTGTCAGCAATTAGCTGTGAAGATGAAAGAGGGAAGTTTAGTTCTTAGGTGGTGTGTGCTGCCTGGTTGGGTCTTTTGCATGTCAGGATGAAATTTGGCATGCATAATCCTAGGTCTTGAACTCCCACACAACCATTTTCCATTACTCTTGACTGTAATCTGACTTCCAAAACAATGTCCTAGGTAGGAGATGATTAAAAAATAGTAGAAATTCAAACTACTTAATTCTGCAAATAAATAAGGATTAACTATAATTCACATGCCTATGAATTTCTAAGTACAATCTGGGCAGAAAATAATATATGTGACACACAGAAAGGCATAAGAATGTATTCTAAACTTTATCTCTTTGTATTGAGCACTTTTTTCCCTAGCACTCAACATGATAAAATCCTAACTGAAGGGAAGGGGAGAGATAAATTGCCCAGCACAGAGCATAGCTTCCTTCTAACATGCCTGTTTCTTCCAAATGAGTGCTGTGCTGTGGCCAGTATTACTTCAAAGTCCTTAGAGGACCTGATGGAAAGTATTACCTTATCTTTCTCTCAAGTTAAAGAAAGCTTTACTGGTAGGAACTCCTTCATATTATGAACACTGTTCTGTTTATGGTGCATAAGCTTATTAGGGAAAAGTGTTTTCCTGCATTGTCCAAAGGTCATCACGGCTGAGCTAATTTAATATTCAACTTTGGGAAATTAATTTTTTAATGCAGATTCTTTAACTGAAAAAACTTTGTC
>NW_010188017.1:359-4083 GCF_000695765.1 Mesitornis unicolor | reverse complement strand
TGGGGTCCCCCAAGAGTCTGCATGGGGTGGGGGGGCGCCGGTGGGGGTTTGATCTTTTCTACTCACGTAGAGGCAAGAATGAGAGTCACGAGCCGTTTGCGTAGCCGACCCTCTGGCCGTGGCAGGGCTCTGGCACAGCAGCCCCACTGCCACTCCGGGAGGCATCGCTGGCACGAGTTGTGTCAGGTCTCAGTGCGGCGCTGGCCAATGGGGCAAATAATAGTGTTTTTTTTCTTTTTCTTTCCTGTTTCTTTGTTTTTTTGGCGCATTGCCGGGGGTGGGGGGAGGTCCTCCTGGGTAGGTTGTTGTTTTGTTTGTTGTTTTTTTTTCTTTTTTCAAAAGTTTGACCCTTTTCCTTCTTCCTTTCCCTCGCTCTTTCCTTCGCATGTAGGTTTTGCTTGTCATCATCGTCGTCGTCGTCGTCATCGTCATTGTGAGTCCGCGCTCTCCGTCGTCACCGCAAGGCTGGGCCTGGTGCTCGGGGACGGGGATGTTCCTCTGGGGGTGCCTAAAGCAGAGGAGAAGGGAGGCGAAGGGGCGGCACGGCGGCGGTTATCCCAGGTACCAGGACTGCCGGGAGAGAAGAGAGAGGCTGGTGTTAGTCTGTGCTGTGGAGCTGCTCCGTATCCCCCTGGCATGCCCCTGACACCCTGAGACAGCTGTTGCCACTGGGGACACCCACTGGGGCTGGTGTCCCCATTCCTGCACCAAGTTTGTCAGTCCTTTGTGCCGCAGCCATCTGTGTCCCCCTTGGTGGCCGATCCCTCTGCACCTCCACGCACCCAGGGAACACGGGCAGGGGTGTGGCAGGGCTGGGACCCCTGGGGTGGCCCCTGCCACCCTCCCATTGTCTCCCCCCCACAGCCCCAGGTTCAAGTTCCCTGATTACCTCATGTCTGGTTTCCGTTGGCAACGAGACAGCTTGGGGCTGCTGCTTCCCTTAACCCTTCCCAGCCCCGCCACACATGACTTGAGAGCAGCAGGTCTCAGCTACCCACCCCGGGATTCAGGATAACACTTGGTTTCCCCCTGAGCCTCAGTTTCCCCATGCAAAGCAACCTTGAGCCCTGGGGAAGCTCCTGGAGTGTGACCGGACACATGTGCAAAGGGACAGGGACCCGGGGGTCCTGGGCTTGTGAGCAGCCATGAGCCCCGGGGGGCTGGGGGGGTGCAGGGACCATGGCACCCTGCTCCCCCCGGGGCTTTCCCAGCCTGCTCCATGTCTCCTCTTTAGGTACCCAAAGACCTCGGGGTGGCCACCCCACTGTGCTCTGCCCACATGTAAGACTGGGGAAACAGGCAGGGCGAGGGTCTGTGGTCAGAGCTGGGCCTCCAGTGTTTGCCCCCTGCTACAGCACAGCACCCTTGGGTGTCCCAGCTCACGGTTCCCGAGTGCTCACACACTGCACAGCACAGAACATCTGGGTGCCCCACAGCACGGCTCGGCGCCCCGAGTACTTGCCCCCAGCAGGTGCAGCCCCCCAGGGTGCCCCCAGCACGGCGTCATCCACACACCCAGCCAGCAGCCCCAACACTTGGTTCACCCCTGGGCCGACTCGTGCAGCATGGTGCTGGCACCACTGCCCTGGCCCCACAGCACTGTACCGGCTCACGAACTACCAGATAAAAAACACTCAGGACTAACCAAAAGCCCCTGGAAAGGCGCACGCCACATCCTGCTGGGGCTGGGGCAGCTGGTGGTCGCAGTCAGGCAGAAGGGCGCTCATGCCCACCTGAAGAGAGGGTGCACGGCCCCAGTGCTCTTCACTTGGGGATGCTGGGGGCACCTGGGCGGCCCGGTTGTGCCGTGGTGCCAGGCAGGGCACAGCTGGAGTCAGGCGAGAGGAGCGTGAGGTGCCAGGCGCGGGCACGACAGTGACCTCCCTCTGCCCTGGGGGACCCTTGGTGGCCCTGAGCCACCAGCGACACCCGAGGTCCTGGCACAGGGCGCTGGGTGGCGGCGCCCACGGCAGGGATGCCAAGGTGGCAATGCCCAAGGTGGCGACGTCAAGGCCTACAGCAGCAATGCCCGCAATGGCAATGCCCACGGCAGTGATGCCCGCGGTGGTGAAGCCCATGGTGGCGATGCCCACAGCAGCAGTGCCCACGGTGGCAATGCCAATGGCAGCGATGCCACAATGATGATGCCCACGGCACCAATACCTGTGGTGGTGATGCCACTGCAGCAATGCCACAGCAGGGATGCCCATGTCAGCAATGTCACGGCAGCAATGCCCACAACAGTGCCGCCTGCAGCAGCAACACCCCATGGTGGTGATGCCCATTGCGGCGACGGCCATGGCAGCAATGGCCACGATGGCAATACCCCAGCAGCGATACACACGACGGCGGTGCCCGCAACGGCCGTGCCCACGGCAGCGATG
Organism: Mesitornis unicolor; assembly: GCF_000695765.1. NCBI lineage: Eukaryota > Metazoa > Chordata > Aves > Mesitornithiformes > Mesitornithidae > Mesitornis > Mesitornis unicolor. The sequence goes on along the minus strand of NW_010188017.1, from coordinate 1,699 downwards.
CCCACGGCGATGCCACGGCGGCGGTGCCTGGGGCTAGGGCAGGAGGGTCCCCCCAGAGCATCCCCACTCTCACCTGTGCCTGATAGATACTCCCAGGATCCCTTGGTCCTAATCCCACGAAGGAACGGTTCGCAGGGGGCGTGCCTGGTGCAGAGTAGGCTGGGGAACAAACGAGAGCTCGTTAAGGGGGCTGCCGGTGGCACCGCCATCGTCCCCCCCGGGGCCAAGCCTGGCCCGCTCCTGGCACTGCTGGGACGGGCGTCCTGGGCACCCAGAGCTGGCAACCGGATGACGTCCCTGGCTGCGCCCCGGTGGCAGGCGCGCAGAGGCCAGGGTGCTGCGTCTGGCGTGGTGTCGCCCGTGCCTGTTCCCTGCTGGAGGGGAGGCTTTGGGGCGACAGCGGGTTGGGGGAGGGCAAGATGCTCCCAGTGTGTGGGTGCAGACGGACGTTCCCCTGCTGTGCCAGCGCTGTGGCTTTGCAAGCAGAGCTGCCATTGGGGGAGTACGATGTGTGCCACCAGCTCCACTTGGCCACGTCCCCCTGCTGTCACCTCCACCCCCAGCTGGGGGTCCAGTAGTGGGACCCCCAACCCCACTGTGCTCCTGGGCTCAGCCCCATCAGAGGCAGGGTGCTTCTGGTGGGCATGGGGGCTTGGAGCCAGCCCCTTTGCAGATCTTGGGGACAGCCAACGTCCCCTGTGCACATTCTTCCCCAAGCCTGGGGAGGACTGGCACTGCCCAGTCCCTCTCTGTGGCCCTGGCCCTGTCACCGGCTTTGCCACAACACCCCCCCCTCTTCCCCCAAGCTCTCCCACCAGATCATCTGGGCTTTGATGTCTCCACACCACAAAACCTCGACACCCGCCAGCTGGCTGGCAGCAGCCAGCAGTGGCCTGGCCCCCGGGGATGGTGGCCCCGGGCAAGGCTCAACCCTGTGGGGACATGGTAGCCTCTGGGGGTACCAGGACGTGTCCCATGGGCACAGCGGGATGGGGACAGGGACAACTCCTCACAGAGTGCGGCGATGGTACGGCGTCCTGCCACTGTGGCACGTGCCCCAGTGCCAGCCCAGGGGAGACGTCAGCGTCTCCCCTCTGTGGCCTCAGATTCAGCGCCCCAAAATCCTCCTGGCCAAGGTGCTAAAGCTCCCTGAAGTGGAGCAGAGAAGGACGAGCTCATCAGCCACCACTGCTAACAAAGACCTCCCGGGCACCTCCTGCCAAGGGCTCGGGGTCCTGCACGCAATCCTCGCACACACATCACTTCACAGCCCCCGACCAGGTGGGGTTCCCCAGTGCCACGGACCCCCGTGGCAGCAAAAGACAGCAGCCCCGTGCCAG
>NW_010188017.1:0-201 GCF_000695765.1 Mesitornis unicolor | reverse complement strand
GCACCTCCGGCTCTCCCAGCCATCTCAGAGAGCTGTGGGGCTCCGGCCGGTCCCTGGGACCAGCATGGGACCCCTCGGCTTGGGAGACACAACAGTTGCCTGCCCAAAGCCTGCCCGCTCCGACCTGCCTGAGACCCAGCAAACTCATTGCGTGCCAGCTGCCGCCCTCTCCCCGGCTGCGGGGAGGCCACCTCTGCCAAC
>NW_010188016.1:23137-25152 GCF_000695765.1 Mesitornis unicolor | reverse complement strand
AAATAAAATAAAATAAAATAAAATAAACTTTTCTAAAGGTATTCATCACTCTTGGGGAAAAATACCATTCTCCCCTAACGTAACAAACATATTGCAGCTGTCTAAAGGATTTTTTGCTATCAAAACAAAAGCTTCTCATTCACCCTGAAAATTATTTCACATTGGGTTGTTTCAGTCTCCACCTAAAGGAGATGCGATCCAGTTTACCAAGTCATTGCACTGTCTTCACATGAGTACTCTTTCACTATCCTGCCAGTTCCATAACTCGCTTTTTTTTCATTTATATTAACTCAATTTCTATTTTGAGGAGGCCTTAAACACAAGGCTTTTTGGATCTCATCCTCTTTTCAATCTTGCAACATATGGTAAAAGATGCTTCTAGCTACTACAACTTCAACTCATCAAAATAATCCTTCTGTTATCCATGTGGTAGAAACGGGCCATAAATGGCCTCTTTTGAACTAAGAAATGCAATAAAATACTTGTGGGGGATGCTGGGAGTTAATCTTTCGTAGGTGAAAGATTGCTTATCAAGACTGTTGCCACAAAGCATCTAAATTATATTAATTTGGCCTAATCAGAATTTAAATATGGTATTATGCACAATTTCCCTATATTTTCATTTGTCGAGCTTTGTGTACCACGTACACACTGGAAACAACTTTGGGGGAAGAAGTATCAAAGCCAGAATTCAGCTAAAATTGCTTTCTTTCAGAAATCAGCACATCTAGAACCACACTAAAACCCAATTTACAGTAACTTTTGAACGCTGAATATGTATGAGAGAGAAGCCTAACTAGGCAGCATAGAAGGGACTCACAGCAATTGAAACGGACTCTCTTCTTCTCTTATTTAAACAAAAATTTGTTTTTCCATAACATATCAGGATTTGCAATTTGTAAAGCAAAGAAACCATTAACTTGAATTTCTGAAAATCAGAGCATGGATTAAACAGTAACCTAGCTCAGCACTTAATTCAATTACTTGCATGTGATCTAGGAAAACCCAAATCAAGGTCTGTCTGTAGCAGGCCATAGACTTGGCCATATCAGGAAAGTCACGTTCTGTTTTGGGATAGGTTTTCCCTGTCTGTTACCAGAAATTGTATGAAAGACACATGAACACCTTCAAAAGAAAATTTGTTGAAATGGGGACATATCGGTTTTTAGGGCAATGAAGTGATTTTTTTTTTCACCTGAAGTTTTTAAAAGCAGTTCTAATCTAATTCCAGTTTCATCCAGCTCTTGGTTTGAATGCGATTTTTTAAAAGTTACTATCTATAACACAATACACATTCACAATGTAGACCAGTTTGGAAATTGGGTATATATATTTTTTGTGAACCTTTTAAAATCCTTTCTAAATAAAGGTATAATACTTAAACAAAAGACACACCAGGCAAGTCAGGATTTCACCAGAATACCACAGTCAAAAATTTCTGGAAAAATTTCAATATCAAATTGTTCTTGTCAGCTTGAACCAAGTGAGAAGTGCTGCCTTAAATTATTCTTCCTAAACAAGACTGAAGGTTTCCAAAATCTGAATCCAAACTTAGAACAGCTCAGCCTTGATTTTATATCCTATGTGATTAACAAGTCAGTCAGCTCTTAAGGGTGCTCTTCATGGTGCTTGCCTTAATACAGCACACTTGAATTCTAGTAACAAGTATGGGAAATTGTTTCTCTCATGGCATTTCTACAGATTCTGCTTTGTAGGGGTGGACCCTCAGATTTCCTTTTATCTGTTCTATACATTGAATGCCCATCTACTGAAGAAACGGAAAGCTCCGTCTGAACTGAGCCTCACGGACTAAAATGTTCCTTACTTTTTCCAGATACTAGAATATGCACTGCCATAAAATGTGCAGCTCCCAGGTTAAGAGTAAGAATCCCAAGTAGTTTTCCTATGGTTTTCCTACGTTGACCTCATGGGACAGTAAAACTTACTGTTATAACTGCTAAACATAATAATGCCACAAATACTGCAGATCAATAATGTTATGCTTTTTATATTTT
>NW_010188016.1:0-23106 GCF_000695765.1 Mesitornis unicolor | reverse complement strand
CTTTCCCATTGATAAATGACTGCAATTTTTTTAAACATTACAAAGGATCTTCAGTGTTACTTTTCTTCATACCAGGTCTTCATCAACACCTGGGTACCCCATCTTTCTTTTCACATTGTATATCACAGCATATTAATTTCTAATTAAATGTATTCCAAATTCAGCATGCCTTTAACTACCACACAGTTTCATACTTACAATGAAATCTGCATAAGGACTTTGTTTTCTTTAAGAACTTGAAGCCCAAATGGTGCTTTGCCGTATTGTCAATGGCCTTAATGTGTTGGAACCTGCAGGTATGCTTACAAACTCTCAGTGTTTCATTTGCTGTGTTAGGGTAGGATATGTCACACATCACACACAGTACCAGTATTATGTGTTGGACATACAGAAGGATCACTTCAGTTGAGAGCAGTTTAACAGCAGCTTTTGTGTTTAATGCCTTACAATAGGAAAACAGCATTACACTTACTGATCATTTTAGCAGCAATTACAGTAACTGGATTATCAATAAACAATGAATGAAGCATTTCTCAGATCTGCTAGTATTTTCCTACATGGACAATTCTATTCTTTATTAGATGCTGTGGCGTTTGGGTTTGTGTTTTGGCTTAGGGCTTTTTTAGGTTTTATTGGGTTTTTTTAACAAAAAGTAGTTGTTGTGCAATGATTTGCCATTGGCCCCCTATTGTTTCTTATTAAAACTGCTTCTAAACAAACTATTTTAAAGGCAAAAAAACCTGATCAGGGAGTAAAACAAAACATGCAACTACAGCAACCATTTGCTGCTTGTGCCTGTTACTTGCAAACTGGCCAACATCACTGGGCGGCTCAGTTTCACCCTTAAAGAGTAGCTACCACTGCACTTCTTAGAGAGCACAGGCACAAGTGCTATTGATTCTGTTCCGCTTCAACAGCGGAAAAACCTTTCCAAAGATCCTGCTATTGTTTATCACATACATATATACATATAAGTATGTATTACTTATATAAAAATACAGATTTAGGTGTCCTGATTCTCTTCCCAGTGAAGCCATTTGGAGTGTTGCCCTCTACTTCAGCAGGGACAGATGCATACTCAGTTCTCTGCATGAAAAATCACTGAGATCTATGCAAGGACCCTGTTTAGGTAACAAAACTTCAATAGGTAATGCTAAATGCAGTTTAGTAATTTAAAAAAAGCATAGGTCAACAAATAATCTCATAGTATTATTGGTTTCAAATTACTTTTCAGCCTACTACAAACTTTATGGTATTTAAAAAAAAATTAATAAATGCGGTTTTTGAACACATGAGTTTCTTTTAAACAATATCATTTAGAGAAATGATATAATTTCCAGATCTTTTTGCAATATGTAGGATTACATGAAGTATGCACGACATGCACAAATATGCATAACATTACAAATCTGTTTTTTGAAACATTAGCGTAACAAAAATGATTTTTAAAAATTACAAAAATAAGCAATAAATGCAGAATATAAGAGTTTTGATCACAATCTCGTTATTTGTTCATTATAAGTTATTTTCATGCATAATTCTAAATGGAAATGAATATTGTACGTTTGGCATATACCTATTTGAAAAAAACATGAAAAAAATTCCTACATCTACATTTATCATTAGTCTTCTGAACACAGAAGCTACATGTATTTATAGTTTGTATAAGCAACGGCAAAAAGCCACTTGGGTTTCCTCCAGCAAGCTTGAGTACACCAGTACAGCTGACAGAGCATACCAGTATTCAAACCACCTTCACCCTCCCATCAGTCCAATTTCAATGAATAGAAGCCTTTTCCTTGTGGGAGAGGAAGTTTGCCATCAGGTGGTTAGAACAGGAGGGCTGACACCTTGGAGGCTCAGTTTTGCCACTGGACCTCTATGCATTGCTGGTCAAGTCACCTAGTCTCTACAGCCTGTTTAACCAATTTGCAAAAGAGAGAGCAGGGCAAAGATGTCTATTTTGACTTTTAAACATTCCTGTGAAAATGTGCAAAGTAATCTGCTCCATCCCTACAGAGCCTCTACTGAACTCTTTGTTGATCTGTGCTTTTCTAGGGTTTAATAATATCTAAACTTAAATTTCGTAAAACTCCACTTTCCTCAAACAATATTTATCAAATTTTAATTATATTTACTCTTAGGGCACTTTCCACTGTATTAAGTGGCCCATTCTTAAATTTTCCCATTACTTCCATTTATTCCTTTTGTTAGCCTACTCCTTTGACCATTTACCTGCTATCCACAGATATTCATGTGTTGTGCAAACAATCAAGCTATGCATACTTAACTAACTTAATCCTTACATCAACAAAAATCCATCTCTCCCATTTCTTAACCTGGTGGCATTTCTGATTCATTTCACTGCTTTTAAAAAAAATATAGAGTAGGAAGGATCAGGCAGCATAAAAAGAAGAAAGAGCTGCTGCAGGTCTTGGTTTTGCCTGGGAAACTCAGCACTGGGGCAAGTTGAAAGGTTTCTAGGAGCAAAAGATGCTTTTTCAGTGCTCTCTTGCTACTCACTGGCACAATGCATGCCCTACATCCATCCAGCCTGAAGATCTCAAGAAGAATTAGGAAAGCAGATCTTCATCACAGAGAAGGAAGACAGGAAAGTAAAGCCCTGTAAAACAGGAGTGGAGCAGAGCTCATCTCTGCTGCTATCAAGCGATACCCTTGTTCCTTTCCCTTTTCTCCCAAAGCCAGAGATAGCACTACTGTTTTCTCAGTAATACTCTCTTTCCAAGCAGTTATTAATGTAGCTTTCAAAACAACTCTCCTTAAAATCCCAGTAAATGGTTCTTAGTCCTTAACCTACTGAGATTTTCTTCCAGCACATTTATTCCTGGTGTAAGTGGTTACAGCAGTTTCTCACTCCTGAAGATTTGTAGTGTTGTGGCAAGCTGGCCAGCAGCCGAGCAGCCACACAGCTGCTTGCTCACTCTCCTCTCCCACGGGATGGGGAGAAAACAGAAGGAAGGAGAGAAGACTGGTAGAACAATATAAAGACAGTTTGATAGGGGAAGCATAAGATGCATTTGCAAGCAAAATAAAAGAAGGAATTTTTTTCCCTACTACTTCCCATTGGCAAGCAGATGTCCAGCCAATTCCGGGGCAGCAGTGCTGCGTAACAGCTACATGGGAAGTCAAACACCATCCCCATTTCCTCCATCTTTCCTCCAGTTTTAATGCTGAGCACGGCATCATACACTGTGGAATATCCCTTTGGTCAGTTGGGGTCAGCTGTCCTGGCTGTATCCTCTTCCAACTTCTTGCCCACCTCTAGTACAGACACTATGTCAGCACTGCTCTGCAACAGCCAAAATACTGGTGTGTTACCAGCATAGTTTTAGTCTCAAATCCAAAACACAGCACCATACAGGCTGCTATGAAGCAAGCTACCTCCAGCCAGCCAGCCCCAGTACAACATTTCAGATCTACAATTTAGGAAACTGAGTGGAGCACCTTCCCGTCTCTGATATTCCTTGAGCTTCCTTTCATATAGCGAGGCAGCTCTGCTCAGCTCACAAGCCTGAAAGTCCCAGCTCATGTGCTTCCCTTGGAGCCAAACACAGGCTCCTTCCTGTTCCCAGAGTCCAACCTAACACACCAGCCTGAAGAGTACTGAACAGAAATCTTGGTGTAATGAAAGCATAAGCAAAGAGACTTAGGCAAATACCAAAAAAGTTAAACTAGATACATTTGGAGTGAGTAAAACCAGTTATTTAAACCATCCCATTTTTTGCTTGTTTACATTTTAGACCAAATTTTTATTAATTGTTTTAAATCAACTTTCTCATTTACTTCATCCATTTATTTATTGGGTTATTTAAGTATTTCTTGGCACTATAGTATCCAAATGCTTAATCATATCCTTTGATCTCTGTGGTTCCACCTAGGCTAGAATGTCCTCAGAATTCGTGTGGATATTAAAATGTTCCCTTTGGCCATAAATCCAAGTTGGTAGGCAATTACTTAAATGTGACACCTTATATAAGCTTACCATCATGCCTTCACTTTAAACATTCTAAGTCAATGAAATTACCTTGTAGCCATTGACAACACATACGGTTTTGCCTGTTTGATATCCCATTACTGCAATAGCAGCCACTGTGTCTTTGGAAAAGCTCTTTTTTCATAAGAACATGCTACCATTTTTGTGCTCACAAGTAGGGCATATTTGTAGGATGCACAATAACAAAATGTAAGTGACTATCACAAAGTATTTGCTTGCTTCCAAGAGAATGTAAAGTAATACACCCACATGCCTATGTATGGAATTATTAGTAAAAGATGACCTCCTACACAGAATCAAATGAATTGCAGAAACAATTTATTCACCTGTGCAGTCAAAATAGCAAAAGCACTGAATAGTCTCAGACTAGATACTTAGCTAGGACATGAGATCAGCTGTGTAGCAGCAGGATATGCACACAGATCTTCCCTATGCAGAAAAGAGAACCTGTAACCTCTACCTATGTAATATTATTTTACCAGCAGGTCCCAAACTTTCCTCTTCTGCTCATCCTTCAGCTTTAAGTCCTGACATACACAACCAAATTTCTGTTGGGCTCAAAACTACCTCTTCATGTGAGAAGCCTAGAAACTCAAAAGCCTTGAGCTCCAAAATGAATCCACTTCAAGGGGGAGGGGGAAGGGGAAGGGGAGTATCGCCAGTTTTAGAGGACTATGAGGATTAAGCACAGAATATCACTTTCAATATATTCTAAGGCCAAGTGTTGTATGGAACGGAAGTTAATAAAAAAAGGAGAAAATCTAAATCCAAAATTATAAAAAAGCTGGACTGCTTTTCAATTTTCTAGGATCATATATTAAATGCAAAGAAACATTGAATTTTGTTCCATGTATCAGTTAAAGGAAAGCTACTGAGGGGCTATGCTATAACCCACTTCAATTATCAGCAACTCACCAGGGATCAGGGTGCATTAACATGAAATGCATGCTTAAGTAGCAATTCCCTGGACTTTATCACATGAAAATCTGCCTTATCAAGTAGTTTAAAGCCTTTATCTCTTAGAAGTCTCACATGGCCACACGCACAATCCTTTACACAGAGAACTGTTTCCAACTCTACGTCACTCCCAGCCTGATTCCAGTACAGCAACGGAGAATGAGAAGTAACAGGAGGAGAAGGACAGATGATCTAACAGGACAGTTAGATAGTTTTCTGAAGAAGTTTTCTAGCTGCAGACTTTCACTATTACTGAATTTCTTTTTTTCAAACATCAGGAAAGAAGAAAAAGTTAATGAATGTGCACTTAGGACAAAAAATTGTTAAATGAAAATTCTTTAATTTCCACCTCTCTCCCTACAATAACTAACACAGGTAAGGTAGTGCTTTCAAAAGTACCTAGACACACAGTTCCATATATCAAAGTGAAGACCACAAAGACAGAAGATGCATGACACTGAGAAGTGAAAACACAAATCAACACTTACATTGGGCTTCAAACCCTGGTTTTTAGTAGTCTCATCATGTTACCCCCTGTGCAGTCACTCCATCTATATGTTTTCCTTCTCCTAGATGACCTAGCATTCGTACACATCTTTAAGGGTCTTTAATAAAAACATGACAACATACTGAAAAGCACTACAAGAAGTCCAACCAGATATGTTAAATTTATTGTGACAGGAACTGAACTGCTGTGATGATAGCAAAGCCATGTTTATGCTGTGGTTAAATTACAGCTTTAAGATATGATAGTCATTTATTTATATCTGAAGGGTATATAGTGGTCCTTCAAGCATGTAACCCTGCACTAAGTATACATACAGGAATCAGTGAGACCACTTAGATAATCAGATTTTGTGAGACTGGAGCACAGCACTGGGGGCAATTTGCCCAAAGGTAACCACAGAACTAAATACAAGGAAAAGCATGAAAGTTCTATCAAAACATATATAATGGTCATTATGAGTGGGGTAAACCAAACCAGACAAAAAAACCCCAACCAACCAAACAAAAAAAAAGCAAAACAATGAAAAGCAAGTGCTTAGACTACAATCTTCTCCTGAAAAGACAAGTAGGATAAGCTCTTCTGTTTGTAATATTTGAGGTTTTACTGGACAGAGGAATGCATAACACAGGAGTACACAGTTGGTTCTGGTGTCTTCTAAGGTAGATCACATCAAAGGTCTTTCACCTTGAACCTGCTGCTAGTCAAAGAAATACTTTTTGCACTATTATCCAGTGAAAAAAAAATTAAAAACTGCACTGAAAGTAAAAATTAGAGAACATACGGTTTTGTCTTCATTTTCTCTCCAAAAGTCTTTCCCAACTTTGCTGGGTTTCCCTCTAAATGCTGCCTCTACAGCCTCAGTCCAGGATCTCACCATCAAAGCAGGTTCCCTCCTGCCCTGCATACCATATTAACATTATTAATAAGTTATGACCTTGGTAAAACCTATTCTAATCCTGTTGCCTTCACTAGGGTTCTGCAAGTGTAATTTAGCACTTCATATAAGGCAATGAGATTGCAAAGGCAGACTAGAAAGCGTAGCACAGTTTACAGCATTGTTGATGACAAGGCACAGCAGTCCCTTTCAGTCTCCCAGTGGTGTCACAGATACAACAGTAGTAAAATCTGATTTTGCTTAGTATGCCTGCTCCACATACATCTTTACACTGATACGATACTTCTAACAAAGAACTACAATGTGTATTGATATTGTTTAGAAAACAATATCATTTTAACTATGAGCATGATTATATAATTTCGTGACAAAGTCCTATTTTGGCTCCCTGTGACACTTCAAATCCCATTGCTTTGGCTTAGCAACATTTATTTGCAAGAAAAAAAAGATATACTCTGAGGACCAAAGAGAAAAATTTATACAGAACTTGGGGAAAGTTTGGTAGACAATTCCTGATCACAACTCACAAGGGGAGAGAGGAAAAGTATATACTCTGAAATCTTTCACGTATGACTGATGTGCTTTTGGTTTCCTTGTAGCTCAAGAGAACTTACAATATAAAGATAAAGGGTAGTAGGGGGTTAATGTGAAAATATTTAAAATCTCAGAGCTTAAGTCTACTGAAAGAAGTAAGCTATGAGTAAATCACATTAAAACTGAGTATAGGTAGTCTGTGTGAGACAAGTTCCTACTTTCTCAACAACTTTTGGAGAGCACTCAGGTCAGGTACTGTAATAACACCCAATTTAAAAAAAAAAGCCCCTCAAAATCCTGAGCACCTCTAACTGATGTCTCAGTTGGAGGAAGGGACACAAAACTTTGAAAACAATGCAGCTGAAAACAAAGATTTCTGCAAACCTTCATCTGTGCATGGAGACACCAGCCTTAAGGCTTCAATTCTTGAATCAAATTTTGAAAGCTTGAGGTAAAGACAAACCATATGAGGAGTGTGAGTGAGAACTAGACAAATTTACCAGATACGTATTTCCTAAGAGAAAGCTGGAGGAGCTCCAACCCATACACAGTGACCGTATTGCTATTCAGAGGTAGGCTGCAGCTCAAGAGCAAGCAAAATCTTCTTGAACAAGCATTAAGCAAAGACCTCCTCCCTTCAGCCCACATGGCAGACTCCAGTGTTCAGGGAACCAGACAACTGATAGGGCAGTGAAAACTTGAGCCCTTGCAGAACTAATATACTGCTCTTATCATTGCCAAGCATGGATCTGTTGCAGAATAGCCTCTCCAAGCAGGTTTTGCTAGTTTAGCTTGTCAGAAGAGGTGATTAAATCTTTACTAGCAGTCTCACTTTTCAGGACCGTTAAATGCATGCACACAAAGCAACAATACACGAAGTATTGTTGGTCAAAGGAAAACACCAATCAACCAACAACAAAAAAAACCAGCATGGGAATAAGGACAGGGAAATTATAAAAACGTTCAGGACAGTCAGATTTTTTTTTGGACAGCTACCTGAAGAGACATGGAGATCTTATTGAGTCTAACCAAGAGATCTGGTTAATGGAGGACTCCCTAGGAAGTAGTACTGGCATATCTGTGACATACATCTCCTTTACAGGCTTCTGTGGTGAACATTTCAGTTTATAAAAGAAAAGGCAACAGGTGGAGGACAGACTCCCTTTTTTTTTACTTCATTTAACAAGCAGAAGGAACTCAGAGAGAAAATGTGAGAGATCATTTAGACTGTAGGAGGAGGTAGGAATAAAGCAGGGTAAGGAAAGTGAGCTGCTTATCAGTTGGTGAATGTGATCCAAAACCTGACCTGCAAAATCCATTCTGTGGTTGCACATGGCGGCGGTAAGTGAGGTATGGCTAAGTAGTTTATTTATCTAAATGAATGCAAGCACATTCTTACCTCCTGACCTAGACTGAGAATAAATTGTCATTGCAATAAACATTTAGTGTTGAATTATACAGTAAGGTATTATGATTTAATATTAAAGATCAAAAAAATGTAAAGTTACTTAAGTATTTTCCCACCTTCTAAATATAGAATTATGCATGCTTGGAATTCTTAAAACTGAAATGTTGATTTTAGGTTTAATTTAAAAGGTAAAAAGAGAAGAAGATTTGTCTGATGAAACAAACACCACAAGTCACAGAAGGCACTCCCACTTCATGCAGTGCATTAAGTTGTAATCATCTTATTCTACAGAATGGAGGCTTGACATAAGATATCTGTACTGTTACCAGTAGTTTATAGACTCTTAGTGTAAGAGATGTATCAAATTGCTCAGATAGATATAGCAAAGGGCATTGAAATCATTACTTGAAATCCAAACATGATTATAAACATATACAATTCCATCGTTTCCTCAGAAAGACTTCTTTTGTCTCCACGCTATCTGCAGCCGATGCCACTGAAGACTCTGGAGAGATGAGGAAAGAACTCGCTCTGGATGAGAACAATCCATCAAAATCTTCTCTGGAACTAGAACTGCTGTTATAACAGATCAATAAATGCTACCTGTCGATCTACAGCAGTAGAATCAGGAAGGTGTCTACTCAGATAAAGTGATATATAATGCATATTAAACACTGCATGTGTGTGTTTATTTAAACATTAATTTACATAAACGTTAGAGGTTTGCTTTTATTAATGCATGCACATACATAAGCTGACATTAACCAAGACCCTCTTACTGCTCTATCAACCTGAAATTCTGCAAGGGGAAGAAACAGAGAAGTCTAATATTAATGGAAAGTGGGATTTTCCTTGCAATAACCTCAATAAATATGTTGTCTGGGGGAAGAAAATAGGTCAAAAATAGAAAGCTTATATCTCTGATATCAAAGAAAAGAATGTTTGTGTCAAATCTATTGGAGAAATTGCCATGAATGGTTCATCTGTGTGAAAATATGGCCCTTGTAATGCTGCTAAGATCAGCGAGACCTAGAATGACATGTTGAGTAAGAGCTGGTTGCAGAAGTTAAAAATGTCCATGGGAAGCTTTAACTTACATGTCTGCTTTCCATGTATTTTAAAATGAGTAGGACAGGCAAGTGTAAAAAATTGTTTTTCAGGACGGTTCATTAATTAGTACAAAAAGGAAAGTATATTAGTGTGGATATTAAGGTGAAGTCCTTAAAAACGATACATTTTCCCAGTGTACAAAATTTTTCTTTGAACTCATCTGTTTCCTCAAATCTGGATCATATGAACTTCTTTTCCCTGCAGCCCATACGCTTCTGCTGTTGTACACATGGTTCATCTTCCACCCTTTTCTAAAACACTCAGAAAGATAAAGTACAATGAAATATACAGTACCTTCAAACCAGAGAATCAGAAAAACACCTTTTTGTTAGCCTCATATGTGAGGTCTACTCAAGGAAGCACGCACTAATTCAGCACCTAATTCTTCAGCAATCCTCGCACAAAACCCCAGTTGCCTCTGCTCCAGATTCTGCAAGCAGATATTTCACCATAACTCAAAAAACTTTTCATGAGTGGAGAGTTGGGAACTGGACCCTATTGGAGTTTGCTATAGTAACCAGCAGACCTCTCTGGGGAGCCCAAAAGAGCTTAACTCAAAGAAAGTACCTTAATGGGTAGCAGTCGTTGCGTCTACTGCAAAACACATAATTTAACTCCCAGTGACTCTTCAGTGAGAATCGTGCTAGGCCTGCTGTCCCCAAAAGACAGACACCTCAATATTGGCTAAAAAAAAAAAAGTTAGCTGTGCTACAAATTGACAACGCTTCTGTTCAACTGAATTTGTATATGCCATGGCTTTTCACCTTCTTATGTTGCAGCTAAAGTGAATGAAAGAGAAACACTGATAACCAAGGTGTGTCCAGAGAGAAGTGCTACAGATGTTATGGTACTTTATTTCCACCCACCCCCCCACCACATACCCTGTTTTCTGTATCACCTTCTGATTTATTTTAGGTTTCACAGAGAATTTCGTTGCACGTTGTGCTATTGTTTGGTTTTATATAATCTACCTGCAATTGCTTACTGTTTCCATTATCTGCCAGAAACCTATTTTACAATGGAATGTGGTTACTACAGTGGGCTTTTATTGCCAATATCTTCATATATGAAATTCAACTAATACATTATCTTCTGTGCTTTATCAAAACAAGCTTAGCTGGAAAATGTTTAACACATCCTAACAATGCAACACTAAGGACCTTTAAGAGATGATGTTGAGGTGGAAGATGTTTTTCTTCTTTTCTTTTTAATGAGAATAATATAAACTGAAGTGTTCTTACTCAGGGCATACATGAAAACACAAATCATTTCAGGTGAGCATAAATTCTGCATGAATTGCAAATGACCCTGATAACAGAAATTATATTGAAGCAGAAGCTTAAATTCTATTCTGTACACCTACTCTTCTTTGGGGCATTTTTCAGATTCTGGCAAACAAATTTTGACTTGAGCTGCAGAAAATCTATGACTCTTAATGCTCTTCTCACAAATCTTAAATGACTCTATTTTTAAGATGTTTAAATGAAAAAGACTGTCAAAACCTTGGCTTGCTCCTTCATTTGGGAGTTGTTATGTACCTGTGTTGAAGGAATAATTTGATTTTATTTACTGTCATTAAAAAGCCCATTTTTAATAATAGATTGAAAACACAGGGGGCTGAGTTTGCTGCTTCTCCTTTTCCTCCTTCATAGCCTCTGGTAGATATTTACTTACGAAGTGATGTAGGATAATCAGACCTTCAGACCGAATGCTTAAATTTGGGAAATGGAAGCTCAGAAAATGTAGGATGAGATCTACTGACACAGGATTATTGGAGGGGGGTGGGGTGGGGGGGATTGTTAGCTGCTTTCTTTTTACTTTTTAGAAACAACCAATCAGATCATTTAAATCCCAGATTTAAGTGGCTCTATCATTCACAAAGTCCAATAGCTGACTTGCTTTGAAATTGAAAACAGCGTCAGGACCTATGTCTGTTAGGGCAGGGTGAATTTGGAACAACTACATCGAATGCAAAGCAGTTAAAATCACATATATCAATGATTAGAAATTGGCCTATAACACACTTTAATTTCTTAACCACTTCACAACAGAGATAAATCTCCTCCATATCAGTCAATTATTTGCCATTGCCAGTGTTACAGCTATGTCAGACTCACTGATCACATTCTTCCTGATTGCTTCCCTCATCCTAGAGAGATAACTGTACACAATAAAGGAAAAACAACAGATGAGCTTTCAGCTGCCTGAAAACTTTAAGGAGAAAATTATCAAAGCAATTCTTCCAAAGTATCCACTTGCTACTCAAAAGAATGAGGCTTCTTAGCCAAAACCACGCAAAAATTTGTTTTAATTTGTGGAAATATGAATAATTTCCAAAGAAATCAAGGAATTGGCTATAATAAGTATAGAAGATTAAGAAATTAATAGTAGGAAGTATATTTTGTAGAACAACTAAATCCCACATGATTTAACCAAATGATTCAGTAATTCCCTAACCATATTTTAAGTGTTATCTAAATGCCAGGCAATTACAACTCTACAGAAACAGAATAAAAACTCAGTGTAATTAACATTCAAAGTAGCTGCTAATTTGTCTATTTATTTGCAGCTCATGCAACTTCATAATAGAGTCTGCCAGACTAACCTGTTTAGATATATGCCTCTTGTGCCAGCAGTTATTAAAACAAACAATACATTTACAGTGTATCTCTCTCTCAACCTGCTAAAGCTGAGCAAAACCACATTTGAAGCTCCGAGATTCACATCCAGCAGTGTCCACTTTAAATAGAAAAATCTCATTGATTGCATGAAACTCAGGTCTCATTTTTGTCCATCGATTCCCCTGGTGACCTTCTGCAGCATCAAAGCCCAGAGCGAACCCAATCTGACCCCGACTTTATGTGCATTATTATATTGAGAGACAGGAGCTACTTACAGTCCATGCCATTGTCTCCGTAGATATGTAATAAAGTATTCTAGAACTGCTCCTGCAGAGAACACTTCATGCACTCGGCATTTCCTTTTCTCTGTGTGTCTCTCTCTCTCCTTTCCAACCTTAAAATTCTTCTCTTTGCTGTGCCGAATGTTGGGTTTTTTTTCCCCCTACAGTGGACAGCTCAAACGAGCAACTTCAGACTTTGACTAATACTCACATAACTCTCAGTAAACAACATCCTTCAAGCAGATCTATAACTAATAATAATGCTCTTTATTAAGCTCTCCTGTGAAACAATATGTCTAATAAAAGCTGCTCTCCATGCTGTTTTAATTATAATAAATCACCTTCATTATGATGCATACTTCAATATAACTTGCCTAATGCTTAGCTACCTAGGATACTACAATAATGAGGACAGAGAGTAGACACATCTTGAAGAAAGTTATTTACACACACTGAAAAATTCTACAGTACCCTACTGCTTTGCAACATGAATTTCAACAACTTTTATCTTACCTTACTGTTCGTAACATGACAGCTGAGAAGAAACACCCCCTTGAAAAATGCTGTTTACACAAATAACAGGACCCTGAATACATCTACTAGCATGAAAAAATAAGTCCTTGCAGTGCAATCATTTCTCTATAAATGTATAAAAGTATTTTACCACCCTGTGCAACAAATCAGTGATGAGACTATAGGCTGTTGTGCGCCACTACCTAGGGATTTCATGTCAAAGTCAACTTCCTTGGCAATCCCTAGGGAATTGCGTTGTGCACATTCTCATGAAAGGTGTGAAAATCTGATTTTCTAAAATGGATCAGTAATTCTCTATGAAGGGGAAAAGGATCGATAAATCTTTGCTAAGTAGATTGTAAAGGAAAAATTATTCTTTCAGTGACAGTACATTAGGATCCTCAAAACAATCTCAATAAACTAAAGACATAGCATTTCTCCACCAGCTACTTTTGACTTCTGATATATTTTTGTAATCTCGGATCATTCTGCAATGCACATACATTTATATTTGCTAAGCAATGTTCCATGTTGATGTTGATTTATGAGTATATGCCATTATAATGCTTGGCTGTGAGTAGAAAAAGAAAATTATTAGCTGCTTGTAACCTGATAGATGTGATACGAGGAAATGTATGTGTGCATGGGTGTAATGACATGTTTGTCACTATATCATTCTCTCTGTACCTACACAAATATTCTGTACTCTCTCTCTCCACACACACACAAATATTTACTACACTGTGTATATTTATGTGGGTTTTTTTGTACGTGCACATACGTAGCTACATTTTCAGGCACTGAGAGTTAATTACAACATATGTACCAATTGTAACTCTACTAAGTGCTTCACAGACCTGAAAGGTATTCAGCCGGTTACTGAAGTAGCACATGCCATCTGGTATTTACACTTTCAGATCATATAGACCCATTGTACTTAAACGTGTGACTTTTACATACAAGCAAAAACAGCATCTGCCTGAACACAGCATGATAATATAGCCTATAGTGAGCACTCAAATGTATTGCCAAGTCAGAAGTGTCTACACATGCAAGCAGAGGAACTCATTTGTTCTTTTTACACAATCTCGTTCTCCTGCTGCAGAGAGTAAGAGGATTCTGCCAGAAACATCTGTAGTGTTTTTTTCTGCTGCAGTGGTAATATGCACAGTATGGGCACTTAAATGTCCATTCCAATTCTAAATGCCAGTGCCAGTATGAAACTTAACATGCTGGGTTGCATTTCTATTCCTGGCACTCCCAGCACAAAAGTATTCTGGGTGGTAATCTTTGAGGGGATGCATGCTGAGAAAAGGAAAAAAAGAGCTTTGTCCCTCTCCCTAATGCTGAGAAGCCAAAGAGGAGAGGAGGCAGCCCCTGCTGCCCAGAGCAATCTACAGTCTGGAGACCAGGGTCCCTCTCACAAGTAGGTTTTGGAATGAACACAGAAAATCAAGTCCAAGAAAGCCCAGAATAACATGAGAAACCACATATGATGGGAAGGCACAGTCAGGAAAAATTCTGAGTTCAGCACTCTGAAACTGCTTTGTGTTTGGCTGAACATCCCCCACCTCCCCTTGCCC
This sequence comes from Mesitornis unicolor, assembly GCF_000695765.1. Lineage (NCBI taxonomy): Eukaryota > Metazoa > Chordata > Aves > Mesitornithiformes > Mesitornithidae > Mesitornis > Mesitornis unicolor. The sequence goes on along the minus strand of NW_010188016.1, from coordinate 8,681 downwards.
TCCTTAAAGGGATGGGGTTTGAACCCTATGATGCAGTTCTGAATATTTTAAGTTGACAGTGACTGAAAAACCAAACTGTGCACCTGAATAAGTTTCTCCAGCATTCTCCAGATAGTGGAATGATGGTAAAAGGCATCATTATTTATACTCAGAAGACCCAATGCGCCTTGTATGCTTCCACAGTTAAAGGAATCAATTGCACAATTTCCTTAATCCTTTCAGCATGCCTTTTCTTGGTTTGTGTGAGTTTTTTGTTTGGTTTGTTTTTATAAACAGGGCAATACTAACAAGAGTGCTTGAGAACAGATGCTGCCCTAGGTCCTAGCTGAGCAGAGGGTAACAGAATGTATACGAATGGGCTGGGCCACTGCACTGTTTCATGCTTGCAGGAGCATGTAGTTAAAATTATCTTTTCCCTCCTTATTATCTTATTATCCCCATGTCCACCAGAACAAATGAGACTGGAGTAAATGGACTTACAGTGAACAGAAGTATATAAAGGAGAGTAACAAATGTGGTATATCAATACCTGATAAAGTCACTTCACATCATTGTCATGAGGAGCAAAAGGATAAAGCTAAGTTCTCTTAGACTGAAAAATCTCACGTTTACCCAAGAACACCATGGTAAGGGATCCTCAGGAGCCTGCTGCAGCTCCTCCTCAGACCTGTGTATTTTGAGCCCTTTCAGTGGAGCTTCTTAAAGCAGTTCACACATTTCAGATAACAAATCTTCACAACACCTCCTCAAGTTATCACAGGGACAGAAATAAAGCCCGCATATGTGCACACACACTGAGGTACCACAAGGAGGCAGTGTCAACATTTTAAAGCTCTATGCTTAATCTAGTATGAAATCTTGACCTAGCGACTAGGTGAAAACCGCACAGGAAACCAATGCTAGACAGGTCCTTTTCTGTAATCCTGGGCACATGGAAACACACTTGAAAGTCAGAAAGACACCACTTGAAAGACACACTTGAAAGTCAGAAAGTCAGTGGCAGCCCATGGCTCAAAGGGGAACTCTGGCCCATGCAGATACAATAATACACATAAACAATAATACACATGTTCTCATTCATCCCAGATATCCAAAAATTGGTTAGGGTATCTTAGAGAAATATGACATTTTCTTCCTTTACCATAGCTTTTGGAAAATGATATCTTCAATGAAACCAAGCCAGGAAGCATTCAGCCTCCCTGCAGCATCACAAATCAGAAACAAAAAATGGAAAGGACCTTATCCTACTTTTAAAGAAGTCCACTGATGTCTCATCTTTAAAAGAAGAAAGTGCCTTGCTAAGGTAAGAGTCCATGATCCACCACACTAGCAGGGTGTAACAGCTGTATTGCAGGCTCTACGTCATACTGAATAAATCCCATTCTCTTTTATATCAGCATGTACCTTGCACTACACTTCTGAGGATAGCCCCCTCCTGAAGTCATAGTTCAGACCCGTGTCCAGTGTTCCAGCTGTGACCAACTGACCCAGAGCAACATGTTTAAGAAGGTAACAATTTATTCAGACCATTCTCTAGCCTGCACAGCCAGCACCTCTAGGTGTTTGGTTTCCTCTGTTGTTCACAGAAAGTTCGGGATTTTGTTTTGTTCAGTGACATGATTTTCCTGGAATGCAAGTAAAGTCATTTCCTTAGGGAAAAGAAAAAAAAAAATCAAACTTTTTATTATTTCTTAATTTTTCACAGATTTGGAGAACAGTGAATGTAAGATTAAATACTTCTCCTATATCTGAAATTTGGTAATAGTCTCCTCACAGAGGCAACAACACTTACAGCTCCCTGTCTGCCTACCCAAGATGGGCCTGTTGCCACTGGACAAGAGATATTTGGGTCAGGAAAAGGATGAACTTTTTGTTTGTTTTCTCATATTCAGATATGATGCAAATTTTGAATTAACAGTACTGTAACTGTTCAGTCCTGCTTTAAAACAACTTTTTTTTTATTTACCCATTTTTGCTTTTGATACTGTGCCCTTTCAAAAACCATACAATGGAGGTGGATTCAGAATCCGTGTGTCTGTTCCTGGCATAACATGCAGTGGAGGCCATTCTTAATTGTAGGATGCTGCCTAGCAGGAAGCCTTTGCATGATTACAGCTGAGACAAATCACAGTTGTCTATACTCATCCCTTTGAGACTACCTATCTACTCCTCATCTGCACAAAGAAAATCAGATACTAAATAGTATGGATCTCTGTCTAGAGATACTAACTAAAATGCCTAAACACCAAAGGACACATCCACCTTCAACTTGCACAAAGGATCAAATCCTGAACCCACCAAAATACAAAATTCCCATTGCTTTCAAAAAGGGGAGAAATCCAGGAAATCCAGATGGGATTCATCAAGAGGAGGCCCAAGAAAACATTGCATCTGAGCACTAGGCTCTTTTTATGTCATCAAATGCCCACAACAAATTACACCAGTGGTGCAACACAAAAAAATTAACCTTACACTAGGCACCTTAAGATACGTTTTCCAGAGCATTAAGAATTTCTTCAAACTACATTTAAAAATTTTAAACTGAATTGACTTTTTTTTTAAATTTGAAGCACTATTTTTGACTCATTTCCCCAAACAAATTATGTTAAAGAGATTCACTAACTGAATTATATTCTCTGAACCCTTATGTGAATGCAATACAAGTTAGCACATATACATATGCGCAAAATTCCAAGATATAATTCTATATTAAAATTACTAAGAAGTTTCAGAAAGGAGCTCTTCCATGTCATGAGCTAAAAATTGCATTTGTCTTCAAACACATGTTACACTCACACTAATACAACTAGACGATGTGGATTTTCAAATTAAATTATGGAGCAACCCTGTAGTAAGGGCTGAAAGTTAATTCCCCTCTTAATGCCATAAAATGTCACATGACTTCTCAAAGAAGCCCAACTTAAAAAGTTGTACACCATGCTCATCACAGACTAGAGCATTTTCTGAGAAGTTTAAAAAACATAAGAAGAAGAAGGGTTTGGGTTTTGAAAGGGAACCTATTCTAACCTTTTTTACCTGCCCTGTAAAAGAACAATTATGCAGAGGGCCCTTGAAAGTCTCGAGAAATGGGCTGACATGGACCTTACAAAGTTCATCAAGGAGAAGTGCAAAGTCCTGCACCTGTAGAGTAACAGCCCTGTGCACCAGTACATGCTGGTGGCAAATCATCTGGAAAGTAGCGTGGCAGAAGAGGACCTAGGGTTCTGGTGGACACCAAGTTGAACATGAGGAGCAATGGGCCCTTGCAGCAAAGAAGGTGAATGGGATCCTGGGCTGCATTAGACAAAGTATTGAGAGCAGGTTGAGGAAGGTGATCCTTCCCCTCTACTCAGCACTGGTGAGGCCACACTTGGCATACTGTGTCCAGTTCTGGGCTCCCCAGTACAAGAGAGAGATGAGAGTACTGGAAAGAATCCAACAAAGGATCACTAAGATGGAGCACCTCATGTATCAGGAAGGGTTGAGAGAGCTGGGACAGTGCAGCCTGGAGAAGAAAAGGCTCACAGGAATCTCATCAGTGTATATAAATACCTGAAGGGAGGGTGCAAAGAAGAAAGACCTAGGGTCTTTTCAGTGGTGCCCAGTAACAGGACAAGGAGCATGCACTGAAACACAGGAGGTTCTCTCTGAACATTAGGAAACACTTTTGTCAGTGTAAGGGTGGCCAATCACTGGCACAGGTTTCCCAGAGAGGTTGTGGAGTCTCCTTCCTTGGAGATACTCAGAAGCCATCTGGACATGGTCCTGGGCAACTAGCTCTAGGTGGCCCTGCTTGAGCAGGAGGTATGGACTAGATGACCTCCAGAACTCCCTTTCAACCTCAACCACTCCAATTCTGAATTTTTAGCGTTTTTCTTCCCCACTGAGCAGAAGGAAGGAACAGAAGAAAGGAAAAGAAATGGAAATAAAAAGAACCACCTTTATGAAGAATAATTAAGAAAGTTTCATTGTTTTGTTGAGCTTCAGGTTTTCCTATGTCTTATGTGACAGAAGAGGGACTAAAAATGCTGCATGGAGAACCAAAAAGGGAGACAGATGGGGAAAATAAACCCCACATAGATAGAGAGGCTGAGTTTGGGAGGGCACAGGAAGAACAGCAGAGGAAAACAGGGAACCTGGAATGACAGGTTCCTTGAAGTGAACTAATTTCAGCTGTGACCACAATGAAACAGAGTAAGAAATGCAGAAAGGTCCTTTCCACGTTCTTCCATTATCCATTTGCAAATGGACACCCTTGAATTTGCAGGATGTCTACCTTGCATGGCTTGGTGAGCCTTCCACTCTTTCATTCATAATAAGGAAAAAAAATAAAATTACCAGAGGAGCTGAGCTCAAACATCTTTGCCACGCAGAGCTACTGTTGCACCCTTAAACACTGCAGTAATTTCTGTAAATTTTCATATAACAACTTTAAGGTGAAGAGTATAGGAAGGAAACTTAAGTATTTTTATCAGTTTTTGGCAGTTCTGCACTGTTAACTGCTACCATCACTTGTTTATATCAGCCACCTTCTGTAGTCACCCTCAAGTTTATCTAACTAATCACTAACATGCTAACTGGGTAAACATACCAAGAAAATGAACTAATTAGTGATGTATATATGTTTTCAGAACTGTATACCTACGTCAGTTTTAAGTGGATGCTCCTGACCCATCTCTCAGTTGCTCACACAAATGATCTGGTTTAGAAATGCCATAAATTAAAAAAATTAAGAAAGAGCATAGCAGGCAGGTCCTCTGGAAAACACCTTTAAAATTCCCTGGGGATTTACCACTGTAAAGCACATATGCTATTCATATTAACTTTAGTAGAATTCTGCATGAACATGCTTAGATCTGCTCAGGACTGAAAAATGCAAGCGAATGTCTAGGAACTGATCTAGGTCACTGACATCAGTTGAAGCAGGGCGAATGTACCCTGAATGCAGATTTGGGCAACATTCTTAGGATTTTCACATGAAGTAACGTTCTTATTTTAATTAAAATACTGTCAGAACTTCCAAAATACTTAACAATGAGCAACCTCACTAGCCACATTTGTGACAGGCATAGATGATGGTAAATGAATGCCATACTTTTAAGCACTTGCGACTGGAAGTAGCCATCTTTGTTTTATTCATCTAATTATTAAAATTATCTTCAAAACACAGAGTTACTTAGGCCCTTCTTTCCCCATCTCCATTGATTTCCACCTTAAACTTCTAGCATTATAACCAAAAACTTCAAGAAGCCTTTGCAGTTAGGTCATCAGCTCTACCCTCTCTCCTGAAAAGCCACCTAAGAAAGACTTTATTCGTGAGCACAAGCAGTTGCTCCCAGATAGACAAAGAATTTCAAGAGCCACGACTGAGGAAGAGTGGGAGGTTGGGCAAAGAAAGTCTCTTTCTGGGAAGATAAAGACGTCAGCTTCGCAGCTGTCACTAAGCAGAAACTTCTGTCCCACTGAGGCCAACCATGACAATTTGGTAACCCTACTGAACTGCAGCCCTAGTTCTAACAAAATAAGCAGGGTGTGCATTTGAAATAGGAATGAGGCTGGTGTCGAACTTTTTATTTGTAACTTAAATAATTTAACTTTCCTTAGCTACCTAGTGTACCACCACTGTGTTACAGCAAAGTACAACTTGAGAACAAGCAGAGAATCAAAGTAGGTAGTGTGTGAAAGATTAGGCATTTTGTCCAAACACTAAAAAGAATGTCACTGGAAATGTCAGAAAACAAGATTCTTTCTTCATAAACCAAACTGAAACAGCTCAAGACTATCTTACTGACTAAGCAAAGCAGGCAGCCAGCACAAAAAGAGAACAGTATGATTTTAAATACTTTTTAAATACTTTTAGAAGGGGAAAAAGTTAAGTAATGCTGTTGCTAGTAGCCATGCAGTTCACATAAGGAGCATCTTTAAAAGGCCGGAGATGTGTAACAGAGAGAACAGCCTCTGCAGAGCAAAGCATCCCTCCAGATTACTTCATGCCCAAGGTTGACAAGTCTTTTAAATATTAAGGGCCATGTTCTACTCTAATTCCACACATGGGACTCCCATTAATGTCAGTGGGTGTTTCCCACGAAGCACAAGAATAGAAAACAGCCCTTGGCATCTTTTAGTACTGAAGAAAAAGGATTTCAATATGTTTACTTAATCCATCAAGCTGGCAGACTCCAGCATTAGCTCCTGAGACAGTGCTGCCAATGCTTGGTCAAGCCTAAAACACCTTCAAGCTTAAGCAAGTCTTGACACAGCAGAGAAGCAGAAGCTCAAGATGTCCAGCTGTAGGAAGTAAATAAACTTTTAAAAGCAAAGAGAATAAAGGATTAAAGGATAAATAAAATTCTTTTCCCCCTTTACATCAACTTTTTCCAGAGAAGAAGTCTATGTTTCTGAAAAACAAACCCTGAGCTTGGCAGGCTGGGTGGAGAAAGGAAAACCGAGACAAGTTTAGTGGGTGTGGGGAGCAGGAAGTAGAGTGTAGCTGCTAATCCTGCTAAGAGGGTTTTGCATTGACTTGTATTGATTTGTATTTGGAGCATATAAACTTTTTGACCCTGCACCAGCTAGTTCCCTTGGCAGCCCAGAGTAACTAGAGTTAAAAGTCTCAGTATGTATCTTAAGTCCATGGGAAGAATGAATTTGTACCCAAGAGAGTATTTTGCTGTCAGATGCCTGTCAAAGCTTTATCAAATGGTGTCTGCAAGGGGGACAACCATAAGACAATTTTGCTGATCCCTTTCCCCCACTGCTGTCCTACCCTCACATTCCCAATAGGAACAGTCTCTTGGCCACTCATCCCTGTTGCATTTTCTTTTTCTTTTTTTTGGTTTAGAGATCACAGAGGCCTCACGTGCTTCTTAGCCTAGGTTTTTGTTGGCTTGGTGGCTACCATTTTGGGTGGAGTGTCCTTGGTTCTGAGGTACTCATGATACTTGCAAGCAACCTAGTTACTTTGAAAGTTAGTTGAGCCAAATCTGAAATATTGGGTCCCATTCTCACTGCAATATTTAGTATCTATCTGGTTTGATTATTACTCAGGGCTGCACTGTGGGATTTCTATAGCAGAGAAACTGTCACAGGTAAATAGTCTGACTGACAATTTAGATCAACAAGTCTGTTCAAATTGTGTAAAACTTAAAGGACACATGGCATTGGTAGTCTGACCTCGGTATATAAAAAATAGTCATGGTTTAAGGGTTAACAGCCTGAAAGGGAAGAACAGGTTGTAGCTGTAGGACCCTGAGGGGTCAGAGTGGTATTGTTTCCTCCCCTTTCCAGCCAGTCTGAAAAACAACCAAGGAAGCCGAAAGTTTTGGGGGCTTTTCCCTCCTTCCTGGGCTGCCTCCTGTCACACCTCAGAACAGCTGGGGCTGGGCCTACCTCCACATACTCGGCAACATCCACCACCATCTGCTCCCCAGCACCAATGCCGTCCCTGGTGACAAGTCACAGCAGCCACGAGGCACTGCTCAGACACTTCTACTCAGGACTACTGGGATTGGGTTTTGTATACAGTTAAATATCCTTTTTCCCTTATTAATTTCCTTTTCCTTTCCCCTATTGTTTTTATTAAATTTGTTATAGTCTTAACTTCCAACCTTGTATGAAGCATCTCTTTGGTATTTTATTTTTTTGTCATCTTACTCTGGGAGGGTGGGTAACAAGAGTGAAAATCCTGCTCCCTGTTTCATTTGATTTTGCCCTGAGCCCTAAACAGAGAAAAAGATTAGAGGCAATTTAAACTGTATTACCATCATGCAAAGGAGACAATTCAGAGAAAACAACAGGGTAGTGGAACAGGTAGTTGTTGGACAGTGTTATGCAGGCTTTCTCTCCCCCTATATATAGTGGTATACCTTATAGCAGTAAAAGTATCTCGGCACAAACAGCATTTAAAGACCAAGTTAAAAATATTACAGAATGACTAGCCCTACAGCCAACTGTACTAACAAGTCTGTTCTTTTATTTCTAATTTAGTATACAGCTGACTTATTTGCACCCATCAGTTCAGCACACGAGCAGTAATAAAGCATAGCAGTCATCCTGTTCTCCTCCCTCCTTGTTCAGCAGCTCTTTGGTAAGAACTCCTTCTTACTCACCATTGTCTTTCTTTCTGTGTAGTTACATCAATGTGTCCTTGGACTGCTATTGAGGAAAGGCAATTGTCCAGAAGTGGAAGTTACATGTAGCACTGAATGGGGCAGCTTCCCAGTGTTCATTATAATCAATGAAGTCTCTTTCATTGACTTCTGTAAGAGACAGATCAAAGCAAGACCCTTTCTATAAGGTCCTTCTGAACAAATTTCACCTGAAAATGCCAAGATGCTTCCTGCCAGGAAATCTACAGAGAATTCAGGCAGAACCCTGTTTTCAGTTGCACAGCAAACTCAGATTAAATTAATTGCCTTCTGTGGTTTTCCAGTGTCAATTCCAATTATGACTAATGCCATGTAAATCCTGGCTTTGCATGGCAAGGTTTTGGTAGCAGGGTGTCTACAGGGGTGGCTCCTGTGAGAAGCTGCTAGAAGCTTCCCCCAAGTCCAATACCAGCCCAATACCAGCCAGCTCCAAGATGGGACCCACGACTGGCCAAGGCTGAGCCCATCAGCAACTGCAGTATCACCTCTGTGATAATATATTTACACAGAATCACACACACAGAATCGCTCGGT
>NW_010188015.1:0-454 GCF_000695765.1 Mesitornis unicolor | reverse complement strand
CCTGTCCCCATCCCCAACCCCATCCCTGTCCCGTTTCCCTATCCCTGTCCCGTTTCCCCATCCCCGTTGCTGTCCCCATCCCCGTTGCTGTCCCCATCCCTGTCCTGTTTCCCTATCCCCTGTCCCCATCCTTGCCCTGTGTCCCCGTCCTTGTCCTTGTCCCCTGTCCCCCATCCCTGTCCCGTTTCCCCATCCCGTGTCCCCATCCCTGTCCTTGTCCCCGTCCCCGTCCCTGTCTCCTGTCCTCATCCCTGTCCTGTTTCCCTATCCCCTGTCCCCATCCTTGCCCTGTGTCCCCGTCCTTGTCCTTGTCCCCTGTCCCCCATCCCTGTCCCGTTTCCCCATCCCGTGTCCCCATCCCTGTCCTTGTCCCCATCCCTGTCCCCATCCCCGTCCCGCATCCCTGTCCTGTGTCCCTATCCTTGTCCTGTGTCCCCATCCTTGTCCTTGTCCC
>NW_010188014.1:2776-4314 GCF_000695765.1 Mesitornis unicolor | reverse complement strand
GTCAGTGAGGTGCCGAGCAGTGCGCGGTGGCACCGGCGCTTGGGTGAGTCCAGGGGTGCCGTCATTCCGCCTGTCCTGGTGCCCCCACCGCCGAGGAGCTGGGGGTGCAGCTGCAGGTGAACCCGGCAGGGATGGAGCGTGGATGCAGCCGGAGCAGCCAACACGGTGGGGCTGAGCGTTGTGGCCGTCCCGTGGGGTGCCCGGGCGTCAGGAGCTCCCCTCATGCGGGAGGCGGCTCATGGAGGTCCTGGTCCTGGTCTCAGACCCGTTGTGGATGCGAATCCCACTCCAGGAACCCTCTGCGCTGCGTTTCTCCATGCAGCTCCCTCTGCCTGGCAAGGACTCAGCTTGCACGAGGCCTCCACCGCGCTGCTGCTGCACCCCCCGGCTGGGGATGGGTCCAGGTCCCTCCCGCAGGTGCTGGGCACCTCCTGCCACCACTCTTGGAGTGGGGGTCTGGATGCCCGGTGCCCCCCAGAGCCACTTTGTCACCCCCTCCTCAGCTGGACAGGGGAGAGAAAAGGCAACAAAAGGCTGGTGGGTTGAGATGAGGACAGGGAGGGATCACTCAGCAGTTACTGGCATGGGCAAAACAGGCTTGAGAATGAGAAATACAACAAACCTTCAAAACACCTTCCCCCCACCCGTCCCTTCTTCCCTTAGCGTCACTCCTGGTTTCTCGGATGGAGAATGGGGTTTGGCATCAGTTCATCTCATGTCATCTCACTGCTCCTTCCTCCTCATGGGGAGGAACACAGTTCGAGTTTTCCCGTCTCATTCATTTGAGGGATGAATTGCAGTGTTTCTCCCTGTTGCATACAGCTGCACATGGGCTTTAGGGTCGTGCGTGTTTACATCAGTTGTGTTTACATTAATGGGTGTTTGTTTTAGGAAAAACTGCAGAAATCCCTTAAAAACAAACATTCTTTGTGTCCCACAGCCCCGTTGGGGTGGATGCTGCGGGATGGGTGCCCTGGTACACCTCGATGGGGGCAGCTGGTGCGTTGGTGCTCCATCCTTGGGAGCTTGCATGTGGAGAGCGTTTCAGGAGCAGTGAGGGAAGGGGGAGGGAAGAAGTATAATTATATTTTCAAATGGTGCTCAGCCGCTGGATGCCTTTAAAGTTCCCTTTGTGCCGGCGTGGGTCAGAGCCTGGCCCCGAGCGGTGCGGGCGCCTTTGTCGTTGGTCGCGGTTGTTACCGGGGCTGCGGGACCCAGCACCTCGGGTCCTCGGTGCAGCGGGGGGGACCAGCAGAGCTGCCTTATCACGCTCATTTACCTGGTTAATACATCTTCAGAGCAAATAATGCAGTCTGGGGGTGAATTGCTTAACCAACCTCATTACTATTGTGCATTTAGCAGCTCGGAGGAAGATAATACCTTTCAGGTTTGACCCAATTTTAGTTTTTGTTGTCATAACCATGGAAAATCGACCTTCAGAGACCCTCAGCAGTGAGCCTGAATAGGAAGTGATTTACAGCAAAAGCGCTGTGCAGAATACTTAATGCACTTGTGCAGAAAAACAGGCTGCGGCCGTC
>NW_010188014.1:2140-2701 GCF_000695765.1 Mesitornis unicolor | reverse complement strand
TGGAGCTGCAGTGCGGGGCTACTCCCCATGGTGCTGTGGGGCATCGGGGGTGACACCGCTGCCTGTGCTGGGGGCATCTGCAGTTGTGGGGTCGGTGGGAGCTGTGCATGATGAGTGTGCACTCATGGTAAGGGTGCACCCACGGTGAGCGTGCATCCATGGTGAGTGTGCATCCATGGTGAGCGTGCACCCTATGGAGAGCATGCACCCTTGGTGAGCGTGCACTCATGGTGAGTGTGCACCCATAGTAAGCGTGCACTCCATAGTGAGTGTGCACCCACTGCAAGTGGGTTAAGGGTGCACCCATGGCAAGTGCAGCCCGGTGCTGTTCCCCCCCTGCCCGTGGTGCGCCCGGCGGGCGCCGTGGGTGGTGGTGACAGCCCCGCCGGCAGCGCTCCCACGGCTGCGATGTCACCCGCGCCGGGCGGGGGTGGTTCCCGTCCCTTGGGCTTGGCGGTGGCAGCAGAGACTTTCCCGGCTCCGGGGCTGCGTGGGACCGTCCTGGCGCAGACGAGGAGGAGGATGGCAGGAGGGGCCGAGCCTTCCTCTCCCGTCCCCAGG
>NW_010188014.1:0-1955 GCF_000695765.1 Mesitornis unicolor | reverse complement strand
ACAGGGACGGTGCCGGAGCAGGGGACGGAGCGGGCGGCTGATGGGCGATTGCTTCAGTTCTGCTGTTTTGCAGCAAAAGGAGAAGCTGCTCCCGCAGCGCAGGAGTTGAGACTCTTTATCCCTCCTCCTGTCACCTCCACGGCCATGGGGACCTCGGGCAGGGCGGGGAAAACATCTGTTCAGCACCAAAATCTCATCCCTGTTGCCGTGTGCTGCTGCTGGGCTCGGCACGGATACGCAGGGAACAGCTCCTAGAGCCGGAGCTGCATCCCCAGCGCTGCGTCAGAGCCTTCTCTGCCAGAAGTAAACCCCGCGCTCCCTCCCCTTCTGCAACCCGGGGAAAAACCCCTGCGGGATTCACCTTTGCAGTCCCCCCCGTGTCCCCTGCCCCGACAAGGGGGGTTCCTCCGTTCCCCACTGCCACGGCGAAGTTCCACGGGGCTGGCGCTGGGGCTGAGCATCCTCTGGGGACCGAAAATGAGCGGTCCTGCACCCCCCAGGATGGGGCTGGCCTTGGCGCTGCGGATGCCTCCGGCCCCATCTTTCCATCTTCCCTAACATGCAGCAGGGTTTGGGTTTGGAAATAGCCGGTGCTGGAAAAATATTGCCGTGTTCATCAGTTTTGGGGACTACTTTGGAGCAGGGGGGTGAGGGACTGGGGCTGGGCCATTTCAGGGGGATGGGGATGGAGGAGCTGTGCTGAGCTGGGCACCAGCGCTGTGTGCTAATCAGGAGCAGGGCTAATGAACAGGGCTAATGAGGCAGAAAGGGAATTCCAGCAGGTCTGGGGAGTTTCTGCCCTGTTTACCGTTTCTCTGGGGGTTTCTGTGGTCTATCCCCAAAAGTGGTGCTGGGTTCCCATCGTGGGGACGGTGCCCGCTCCTGTCAGTGCTTGGGTTTGGTGGCAGAGCCCCATGGCTGCACCCCGGGCACTTTATTGGGTGTTTGGGGAACACTGGTGGCATCACACAGCCCCAGTCAGGATCCCCTCACCCCGGGGGTCGCAGTTGGGGGGTCCCCTTCGCTTCCCTCTCGGTTTTGGCCGATTTGGAGGCGGGAGAGGATTCGTGAGCCTCGCCACCGCAGGCATTTTCTCTCCTCTCCTCTCCTCTCCTCCTGGGTTTTAATGAGCCAACCTTGGGGGACCTTGAGGGACGCTCCCGCTGTGCGGCCGTGCCGAATCTCCCGGCCTCTGCCCCCGCTTCCTCGGGGATAAATCTCAGCTCCCGGCGCCGAGCCCGGCCGATTTGGAGGCGGGAGAGGATTCGTGAGCCTCGCCACCGCAGGCATTTTCTCTCCTCTCCTCTCCTCTCCTCCTGGGTTTTAATGAGCCAACCTTGGGGGACCTTGAGGGACGCTCCCGCTGTGCGGCCGTGCCGAATCTCCCGGCCTCTGCCCCCGCTTCCTCGGGGATAAATCTCAGCTCCCGGCGCCGAGCCCGTCCCACCGCGCGGTGCAGGCGCCGTAACTCACTTCCCCGTGATGGATGGGCTGCCAGAACCGGGGGGGCCAGGGAACAGAGTCCCATTACAATGGGGGACAAGGTGTTAAATTATCTCCTGTTCAACCTGGGTCGGGGAAAACCAAACCAGAGCTGCTGGGAGTGACGTGGGGCTGCAGCTGCCCCCGAGGAGCCTTGGGGGGGACAAATGGGTTGGGGGGAGGCTTTTTCCCTTCAGAAGAAGCCTTGGCATGGGGGGGGGGCCTTTTTCCCTTTAGAAGAAGCCTTGGCATCCGCTGTCCCCATCCCCTGTCCCCATCCCATGTGCTCTCTGAGGCCTGGGCTGGTCCTCCCCGAGGAGACAGGACCAGCCTCAGCATCCTGCACCCGCATGGGGACGTGGTCCTGCTGGGGACCCAACGTGCGGCCCCTTCTCCAGGGCTGGATGCGCTTCTCCCTCCCTGGGTGGCTTTGCCAGGGGGCAAGGTCCTGCATGTGGGGCTGCCCCCGTGCG
>NW_010188013.1:0-293 GCF_000695765.1 Mesitornis unicolor | reverse complement strand
TAACTGTGGGAAAACAAAAAACCGAGCGCGAGGGCAAAAAGCACAGGGAGAGGATGCCCCAGCCCCCCCCTCACTGAGGGAAATGTGAGCTCCTGACGGCGGTCAGTGACTCACCATGGGTGGGGACAAGAGTGATGGTTAATCCCCTCAGGTAGAAAAGCAGCCCCCAGGGAGCACAAGCAACCCGGAGCATGGTGAACAGGACGGGCAAACAGGGCGTGGCACGTCAGAAGGGCGTGGCATGGCAGTTTGCGCGGCAGTTCGAGCAGGAAGGGCGCTGAGGCCCGGGCAGA
>NW_010188012.1:0-15702 GCF_000695765.1 Mesitornis unicolor | reverse complement strand
GAGGTGTATCGGGCGCTGCCCCTGAGGCTTAGATCGCAGGCGGTGGGCGAGGGATGAGTTAGCAGCATCCGCCACGGTAGTTCTGGGCTGCTGGAAATGGAGTGTCGGTCCCAAAAACGCCCCCCGAGCCGGCAGGGCTAGGCTGGAAGGGGGGCTTGGGGGCTGGAAGGGGGTCTTGAGGGGTGTGGCGGTGGCTAGAGAAGGGACCGCGAATGCCCTGTTAGGAGGCGGTTAGTGCATGCGTTTGGAAGTAACACCAATCTACCAGCTCAGCAACACCAGTGCTACAGAAACTTCTGTCCTTCCTGGGCCCTTTCCTCTAGGAGGAATTTGTGCCACCCTTTGAAATCAAACACGCTGTCCTTGTCTCGGGGTGTAGGTGGAAAACCCTGCTCGAGGTGGCTCGTAGTGCTGGCATAGAGAACAGACTTAAGGCGAGGGCATTGCGTGCTGGATGCTTGGCAAGGTGGAAGTGCGTTGTGATGTGTGCTCGCTCACGTGGGGCGTTTTGGATGGGAAATAGTTTTCTGCTTCCTAAGATTCTTTGTTGTGTTCTTGTGGTGTATTTGGGTAAGCTGGAGCGCTGTGAAGTAGCTGGTGTGTGTGCTTTAAAAAGAAACAAAAACTGTGTGGGATCTTCCCTGCTCCATCCATCTTGAAAACAGCCAACATCTTCTGGGTGTGTGCCAGGATGTGGGCGACCGAGCTTTTTGCCTTTGCTTTGTCTCCTCCTGTCCTCATCCCGAGTGAGTATTCGCTCACATATTAGCTGATTATTTTGGCATGGGTATATATTTCCCCCCCTCTTTTCTCCTTTTGAAGCTAATGTACTTTATTTAAACCATTACTCAGCAGAGCTATAACCGGTGAGGTAAGAAGACAATTTCTGCAATGGCAAGAGCCGGTGAAATGACCCAGCTCTGTTCTGGGCTATATGAAGGGCTGCCTTGGACTGCAAACTTTTGTCCACAGACCAAAACGTCCACAGACCAAAACGTCCACCTCAGTGATTTATCACTTAACTGATAGTTTTCTGTCAAAACCTTCATTTTTAGAATTCGTTATTTCCTTATCAGGAAATCTACCCACTGTAATCCTTTGATGTGCGTGCGAGGGACTGAGCTGCTCCAAACAGACAAGACTTTTAAGAAAAATATTTAATCTTATCTATTGTGCTTTTACTGCTCCAACTTCTTTGTTTTACTTCTGTGTAGATATGGCAAAACTGAAGCATTGAGATAAGTGTGTTTGTTCACGAGGAGTTAGTGTAAGGCTGATAGGCTCCACAATGGTTCATCCCTTGCATTAGCCACACTCTGCAGTGGTTATTCATGTAAACCGTGTGAAAAAGCTTTCTAAAAGGTGTATAGAAGCTCCCATGGACTTGTCTGTCTCGGAGGTAGTAGCTGCCTGTGCAATATCGTTTGTCAAAGCCCGTGCATCAACTGAGTGACTGACCCAGGGGTAGCAGGGGCTGAAGGGAGCAGGGATCACGGGAACCATAACCTGTTTGTGTGGTGCCTTGGACTCTGTTTCTCCTGGGGCAAACTCTATCTGTAAATGACTTATTTCATCATCTCTGTTCTTACTGGGTTTCTTTCCTCGAGTACCAGTAAGTCATGTTGCCACAGCATACGGCACCTTAGCATCAACTCTTCTTCATCTGCTGCTCCCGGTGCTGCATCAGTAGCTGGAGTGATTGCTCATCTCTGCTTTCCTGGGTTCTTCAGCGCCGGATTTATTTATAGAGCTGAGATGAGCTGAGGTGTGTGAAGAAGGCTATTTTTTGCATCTGGTGAATGTCTTAAAAAATGTGACACACGCTGTGAATCCTCATTCTTCTCTATGTAGCTGTAAACGGAAAGAAATTATTTAAGTGAAGGGTATTTCCTCCCATCAGAAGGCTGTCATTTCCATAAGTAGTAATGAAAATAATTGCTCTGTATTGACATTGGTGTGTTACAGTGGAGGCAGCGAGCAATATACTGAGAAGTCAGTATTTCAGGATATTTTGGACTTTCATTGGAAGCTGTCTTATTTTTTCTGTTATGATGCAATCATTACACCATTCTCTCGAGAGAGTCTTGTTACGGGGTTGAAGTGTATTGTACAGCTGTTTAATTTTACATTAGAAAACCCTGGACAGGCACGTTTGCTCTCTGTGAACTCATCAAAGCCTTTGTAGCTCTGTGTTAGGGTTTTCCTGGAGAGCAATGACTTGATGGGATTCAGCTGTTGCTTCCAGCTGTAGAAGTCAGCCCGAGGGTTGTTCATGCTCGGGTGGAGGCACAGTGCTGGTGTTAGGGGGGCGGTGGTGCAAGTGCTGCAGTGCTGGTGACATGCAGCCCAGGCACTAAAGTAAATGAAGGCTATGTGGTAACAAAGAAGGAAATCATAAGAATGCTTCTTCTATTACAACTTTCTCTAAAGATTTTATCTTGGACGTATTTTTTTTCTCCTCTAATCTTTCTCCCTCTTAGATAAGTTTTCTTATTTATGAGATAAGAAAGATGAGGCGATTCCCAATGTCAGGTGAAGGCAGGAGCTGCTGAGGAAAGGAGATTGCAAAAGCTTTTCATGCCAGCAGCATCTGCTATTTTGATCCGGCTGATTCCAGGCAGACAGAAAGGAGCAAGAAGATTTACGTAAACGTGCTAAGCTGCAGTACATCCTTAGAATAGTTCTACATACAGCAAAAGCAACTTGGTTATGCTGCCTTAATCAAACTAAAGAAACCCAGAAACAAACCAGAAAATCCCCAAACCATTCCTTGCTCCTGCTGACAGCGGACCGGATACCATGACACTTCAAGTTGAGTTTTGCTTCCCTTTTTTTAATTGTACTCTTATTATGGGAGCTGTTTCAGTCCTTAAATATCTCTATTTCACAGTAGGCAGGCAAGAAAAAAAGTTGGTCATTTATTCCAGGAATTCAGAGACTGTGTCATGGGTTTTTGGGTTGTTAAACTTTCCTTTGCCTACTCATGTTTTTAGTGTGCAGGGTTCAAAGTGCCGCTGTTATTTCAGTTAATGTACGTATCTGTGTTAGCACGAGTCAGAAACAACCTTTGCGCCGTGGATGCTTTGTTACTGATGTCAGTAGGAAGATCAGACTTGTTTCATGCAGAAACGTGGGACCTGGCTTACAGGACCAGCCTGTCAGGCCATCGCACCTGATACCACGGCCACAGACAGATCAGACACTTGAGAAAACCTGGTGAGAACCCCCTCATGATTGGTGCTCGTCTTAGGCTGTGGTTTGCCATAATTCCTGTCCTCATTGCCTAGAGTTGCTTCTGGCATTTCAGTCTCTCTCCAACACTCCCAGCAGCTATTTTCAGCTATTTCTCAGCGATGCATCTGAGCTGTTACCATCAGACGCTTTCCTCCGGCTGTGGTTCCCGTTTGTGTACCATTGGTGGCTTTCTTATGATTTCTGTGGTCTCCTGAGATTTTAAATAACCAGAAGCGGTGCGGTCACCTCAGCAATAATCTTTGCCATTTTGCTGTATGACAGCTTCACAACCTCTGTCGGGCGAAGTTTGGTCCTAATGATTGAACTTGGTTTGGGTGCAGGCTGGACTTGCTGGCACTGGCGCTCAGACTCCACCTGAAGGTGCCCCATGGGATCCAAGAGGTTTTTTGGGAATTTGTTTGAGTTTTATGGCTTAGATCGTTCTAATTTATTCACCCTTTGAAACTAAAAATACTTTCCAGTACAGCCAAGCTTTGAAATACTGGTGGCTGATGGAGTGCTTTGCTTTCAGACGGTTGGTCTTAAAATGCCAACGCAGTCGATTTCAATGCTTTTGAAAACATTTTTGGAAAAAACCTGCCTTGTTTTGTAATCCTGCCAGGGCCTTTTTCCAGCTTAGCCCAAGTGAGGCTAATCGTGGGGTTTTGTCAAACCAGTCAAGGCTGTCTGACTTGTTTGAGATGCAGAGATGATTCTTCATTAATAGTCTTTGCTTCATTTATACCTGCACTTGGTTTTCTTTTGACCTTCATTGAACCCTGATGGAGCTTTATTGCTTGGCCTTGAGTTACGTGGTAGTTTTAGCAGGGGCTTTATGAAAATGTGGATATTTGATACCTTTCTTTTGTGTCTTTGTAAGATGTTTTGTTGCTTTATAACTTTGAGGCTCAGGATAAGGGATAGGGGAAGGTTTGTCTTGTGTTATCCAGATGGTGATAAAAGGCTCGCAGGTTCATAAGTCACAGGACAGTTCCTGCGTGGTTGGTTTTATTATATGTTTGTTTGGGCTTGGTGTGTTTGGTTGTTTGGTTGGCTTGGTTTGTCTTTGGTTTTTTTGTCATTTTCCTTGACTTAGTAGCATTTTTATTTTCCCATAGCACTGTAGCTGACACATGGACGGGTAATCCTGCTTTTGTCATGGTTTTTATACTTGCCTTAGCTTGCCCTGAATGCTGTGTTGTCAGCTTAAACCACAATGTAATGCAAGGTCTCTGTTTTTATGCTGTAGGTGTAAATTCAGGCATGTACCTGGGGATTATAGGCTCCTCTGGACAGTTGAAGACCTTTTAGGTCTACAAATACCCATAACAAAACTCTACAAGAAAAAACAAATCGGCTTGAAAAATAACTCCTGAATTTGCTGCTGTCTAAAAACATGAAAACCAACTCAGACTTTGTTCTTTTAAAGTGGTAATTGTTCAAAACCCGTTTGCTGGTGTATTCACAGAATATGAGGAGTTGGAAGAGATCTCAAAAGCTCATCCAGTCCAACCCCCCTGCCAGAGCAGGATCACCCAGACCAGGTCACACAGGAATGTTGTGTCTAAAGCTTTGTTTTGGGGAAAACATACGAATAAACTGAAATGAATCAAAGCCGAGAAACATTTTTCAAGTACTTTAAATATCTCTATGGAGTATTTGCAGCCAGAACATTGCATAAAGGAGCCTGAAAATACTGCTGAGGTGGAAGGGGCAGACTGACTTCTTTAATTTCTTGATGCTAAGAAGGAAATGGCACAAAAGAAAACCGGTTGCAGTTGAACAGTTAGTGAATTTTTCAGCAAACCTCTGCTGTGATCCTGGTATGTGGGTCGTTTGCCAGACCCGTGTAGTGCAATGGGAGCTGCGGGGTTACACCTACTGCTGTGTGCGTTTCTGATTGCCTCGACACAGAGGAAATTAAACTGTCTGATCATTAGCTTTGTTTCATAATAGCTTGCACAATAGTTGATGGTACTTTGTTGATTGAAAAGGTTTATTTGGATTATTTGCTGTTTGTTTAGCAAACAACCCCTTTAAAAGAGCATTGCAATGTGAGTGCTGAAACTCAGAGGTGACTGCTGAAAGGATGTATAAATATCACGAGTTAAAATGCTGTCAGCACGGTTTATAAACCCCATTCTCTTAGGGAGAAGGAACAATAGTAACTGTTGTCGTTTGTGAAATAATTCTCCTTTGCGCCACGGCGATAATTCGCTGCATGGCTCTTTGTTTGGTTTAGCCTAATGGGGAGCGAGAGTTGCTGAGTCAAAATGTTCTGCACCAAGCAGGAAGTTTTCACTGAAAGCGACTGCTTCCTCTTGCCTGTTCGAAGTGACAGCTGGTCACCCTCTTCTGTTCCGTGGGGCTTTTGACATAACGGATGCTTGCTTTGGGGAAGAAAAAGTAGGGAGAATAATTGAGGTCCCGTGCATTAATCATTCACGTGTTCCTATCAGGATTCTGTATATAGAATATCTCAGTATTCTGTATATTCACTCAGCTTTCTCCGGGTTAATGTGGGGGGGGACTAGTATCTGAAATGGATGCTATACATCTGCTCTCTGCAAATACACAGGAATAAAATAAGCTAAGCTAATTTATTGCCTCGTATCATGGTTGAAGGGAGTGGTGATCCCGTCTCATGTGCTCCAATTAAATAGTGACCTCCGGAATAAGAAGGGCGTCTGTTGACCTGGGACCAGTGCAGCGCCGCCTCCTGTCCCCTGAGGTGGGGCTGTGTGGGCTGGGGACACGGAGGAGCTGATTTGTCATTTTACTGTTGGGTGATGGAAAGCTTCCTGAGGAGCCCCACCTGAGCAGTACCAATTTTCAGGTGAGGTTTTTAAGGTGTGAAATTGATGCTCTCCCTCATTGTTCTTCCGTGTGCACGTGCCCTCCTAAGAGACCTCAATCCTTGATTGCTGAAGTGCTTACACATAGATCTTTATTTTTCCCCTCATTGTTTCCCTGAGAGGATAAATCCATCCGAAGATATTTCTGTCTGCAGGTGGGAAATCTTAGCTCACAGGTACCTTTGAGAAGGTTGCACAGCGAATAAAACGTACGCTGCGACTCGCACACCCACCGTGAAAACAAAGGTATTTCTTTAATTCGTGTAGCGACGTCCAGGCTTGTGCAAGGCATACAAATGTGGCTTTGTGTTCCTGGTGCTGCTGGTCTGCCCCCCTTTGCAGTATGGGGGCGACTGACGAGGAGGAAAATGCGTGGTGTGTCCTGCTCGCTCACAAACTGACTGGCACAGCCTGATGAGAAGGTGCTGCGGATGACGAGAGCCTAATTGCTGTCCCTGCATCAGCAGCGCCGAGGAAGCATCCTGGGAATTGCTTGCCCTACGCGGGGAGCAGCTGATCACATGAGCCTGAATTTTCGGTTCAGTTCATTAGTCAGCCATTTTGGTCAACACCCTGCTTACTGCGCACAACCAATCCTAGCGGCACTCGCCCTCCTGCCTGAGCTGGGAAGAAAGGGACCAGCACTTGGATTTCAGCAGACCTGGATATCTGGCTCTACGTTCTGCCTTTGTTTTTGCTTGGGTAATCATCAGAGGAAGCCATTCTTTTTCCTTCCTTTGCTTTTTTTCTTTTTAATATATATTTTTTTTACCTTTTTTTCCCCTGTCTTTGATGCAGAAGGCAGGTTTTCTGTGGTTGCATAGGATCAATAGCCTCTAGCGTAGCTGAAGACGACGACTGTTGGTGGAAAGGAGGGAGGAGGAGACGAGCGTGAAGGAGCAGCGTTTTTACCTTGCTTTATATGAAAAGGCCAGAGCAGTCTGTGCGATCCTGAGCATATCTGTCCTTTGATAGCAAGGTATTTCTTATTTTCTTCTTTAGAAAGCTTTTCTTTTGAGTTATTTTCTTTTTCCTCCCGTTGTTGTCGTACCAGCTGAGTCATCATGTCTGCTCTGACGCCTCAAAGCGACATGCCAACCCCCACCACAGACAAGATCACTCAGGCTGCCATGGAGACCATCTATCTTTGCAAATTCCGAGTCTCGATGGATGGAGAATGGCTCTGCTTGCGCGAGCTGGACGACATCTCGCTGACACCCGACCCAGAGCCTACCCACGAAGGTACGGTCCGGTTCCCTGCCTCGGGGATCCCTGCACGGCGCATTGTTACAGCCGCTGCGCGAGTCGGGAGGGGGTGTCTCCGGTTTGAGATGCTCTGGTCCTGCCTGGAGAACCTGGACACCGTCTGTCGTGTTAGAAAGACAAATTGGTGCTTCACGTTGCCCTTAAAATTTATTGCATCTTTTGTAATCCGCCCTTTGACAGCGACAGATTTGTGCTTAATTGCTCTTTTTTTAAATGATGTATCTGGAAAGGTCAGGTTTGTACGTCTCGGGAAGGGAGGTACCACACTGTGTGCTCGGTGGTTCATTTAATCATGGTTTTACTCTTAAAAAGGGGCTCATTGCTCTGTTAGTGAGCTGTCAGTTGTTACAAATGCAGCATACTGGCAAAATGCTGACTTGTGTCTGTGGGCAGTTTTTGGGAAGCCCCAGGTGATTACAGTTGTGCCTAGGGTCAGGTGCCAATGCCATCACAGCACTGAGCATGCTGCTGTTTATAATGGCTTGGAAGCCTGAAAAGTGAAGGTGTAACTCCCCTTTTCAAGAAGAAATCAAGATATTTGTGATCTGAGTTGGTGATGAAAACAGTACAGTGCCAGGTCGCATAAGCTTTGTGAGTACTCAAAAAACAAGAGAACTTCCACACATTGCTTTACCAATAAAAACACGGGGAAGGAGGAGGTAGGATGAATTTCTACAGGGCTTTGCACAGCAGCTGGTGCTTCTGTGGTTACATAGCACCAAGACTGCTGGGTGCTGAGCATCCCTTGCTGGGTTCCCAGCATCTCTGGTCTTACAGCGAGGCGGCTCCATCTTCTCACGCCTGGCCCTTTTCCAGGAACTCCTGAAGTGCGACTCCACCAAATAATCTTGCTTGACCTGTTTGATGCTGGCTCGTCAAGCCAGTAATGTCTTACCGTGGTGGTGTCCTGCTGGGTGAGGCCACTTAAATTGTGGTGAGGATTTGAGCTTTAAAATTAGTTGCAGGGTGAGATTTTAATGTCCATTTGGCAGCTGCTTGCAGCGGTGGCAGCCCTTGGGTTCGGATTTTCTTGCCAAATAGTTAGTCACACAGTGGGATACTGGACAGTGGTTTCAAAGCAGAGACTAACAGTCCCTCTGAACATGTCCTGGGGTTTTGGAGAGGTGAGGGAGTACAGAGGGAGCCAAGGGTGCACTCGTTCAGCTGCCTTCCATGTTCTTGTGCGTGGCACAGGCTTGCTCAGTCTTACTGGGGTGGTTTTGGACTTCAGATTTATTTTTAAACAATACATTTGACTGTAGGTGGATTGGTTTTTACATATTCTCTCTCACAAATAGTAACTACCCTTTTGTCTTGTCATGCTGTAGTTAGTAAGTGACCTTCTGTGCATCCTAGGGCTCTTCTGGGAGCACGGCCTGGAAAAGCTTTGGGTCTCACTGTGAGTCAGGTCTTCAGATCCTCATTTCTGTGTGCGTCTTTCCTCTCTGCTCAGTTTCTAGCTCTGAGCAAACTCATGGAGAAGGCAGGCTTGGATGAATCTAAGCTTTGGGTCTCACTGTGAGTCAGGTCTTCGGATCCTCATTTCTGTATGCGTCTTTCCTCTCTGCTCAGTTTCTACCTCTGAGCAAACTCATGGAGAAAGCAGGCTTGGATGAATCCGGCATCTGTAATAAAGCTTTTCTGGATTGCCTCGCTCAGATATGGGGATTTGTGTCCCTCCAGTGTGCAGACTGCACTCTTGCATGTCTGTGTAAACAGTTCAAACACTCGTATGGGATTAACCCTTCCCCAAAACCAGAAAAACAACTGGTTTAAAGCTCTCCTGAAAGTACCAGAAAGGATTAGAAAATGGTGTTTGCTTGCTTCATTGCCATGTTATTGAAATCAAGTGTCAAAAATGAATTTTAGAAAGAGCTGTGTCATCACAACCTTTATATCCTCTTAACTTAAGGCTGCTTGTGAGGCAGAAAGTCTGGTTGTTTTTTGGCTTGTTGGTGGGCTTTTTTGGACCCAAGTCCATTTTTAACAGATAAAAGGTCAGGAAACAGTGTTCATAATAGAACAGCTGACACAGCTTTATCCCTAGTGTTGGAGCTGGCGGTACTGCATCAGCACTGCTGCTGTGTCCTCAGTGTGTGCAGGGGTTGAGGGCACAGGATGACCGACTGCTTCTCTGAGGGGAAAAGCAGGAAACGTAGGAGCTGAGGCTGGCGTGTCTTGTAAAATCCCCATAAAACTGATGTAGAAAAGAAGGGATTATTAGGAAAAAGGGGGAGAAAAAGGGCTCTAGAGTTCTGCTAAAGGCATAACAAAAGGTT
Source organism: Mesitornis unicolor (assembly GCF_000695765.1). Lineage (NCBI taxonomy): Eukaryota > Metazoa > Chordata > Aves > Mesitornithiformes > Mesitornithidae > Mesitornis > Mesitornis unicolor. The sequence goes on along the minus strand of NW_010188012.1, from coordinate 6,068 downwards.
GCATTTTTTCCTTACAAATCGAGGCACGCAAAAATTAACACATTGCAGTAGCAAATCTGACAGCTTGGTGAAACAAGGATTTGGAGCTGCTGCTTGCTGTCCCTCAGCTCTTGCTGCTTCCAGAGAGTTTTTGGCCTCTGGCCTCTCTTGGCTCTGTGATCTGCTGTGCTCCCTTTCTTAGTTGGCATGCAGCCGTCCTGCTCTCCGCATCTGCCGTGCTGAGGATGAACACAACCAGTGCCCCCAGCCTTGCATCGTAGCTGTGTGCACCCGTCCCAGCCCGCGCTGCCACAGCGAGAAGAGGAAGAGAGCAGTTCTGGGCAGTGAGGAAGTAAGAGAAGATGAAGGGTCGAGCACAGGAAGAGCAGGCAGCGTGGGGATGGCTTAAAATGTGATGGGAAAGTAAGTTTTTAGTGTGGAGGCCTTTGGCTGCTGTGTGTGTCTGCTGGGCTGCTCTCCTGTACTGCCCCGTGGTGACTCATGGTGAATTACACGGGAGACCAGCGGGCTGCAGCTGCTCCTCTGCTGGCTTCCCAGCTTCTTCAGCCCTTGCGCCTTCAAGCCTTGCTTCGTAGGATTGGCCATGGTGTGAGCTTCCACTTCTCTCTTTTAAAATCTGCTTTTTTTTTTTCCTTGTAGCTATACAGAAGGTAGGTGAAAACAAGTAAAATGTCTGAGAAAACCGAAGTTCTGCTAAACACAAAGCTGCAGGACTTTTTTTTTCTTCCTGTTGGAAGTAGTTTGTTAATAGCAGTTAGTTTTATTAGTGCTCTTTTCTGCTGGTTATTTTTGTTAAGCAGATTACTTAGGACATACAGTGTAAACACACATGAGGAGGTCAAAGGAAGCGATTTGTGCCTGCTCTGGTTTGATTTGCCTCACCAGCACCTGTGTGTTAATTCCAGTGAGACAGAGGCACCAGATGAAGAGTTTTAGTGGTACCAGATCTTCACACTGGGATGCTGGGGGAGCTGGAGGCAGATTGCCGAGCTTTCTCAGTTTTGTGACAGGAGTTGCAGGGAGCTGGGGATTCAAGGACAGGGTGGTAATCACAGGATCACTCACTGACGTTAAAACCAACAGGCATCCTCCTGTGGTGGGGATGCTTTGAGGTAAAACCAAGCCCAATTCTGCTGCTCCTTAAGCCAAAGGCTTTGGGGAACAGATCCTGATGTGAGACAGTGTAAATCTAAAGCCATTAATTTTCTTTTCCACCTGTTTGGAGCAATTCTGAGTATGAAAATAAGCTGATTTTGCTGTATACTCTAAGTCTGCTTGGCTTAGGAAAGGAGGTTGTTGGGTTTTTTAAGCAAACAGTGGTTCTTAATTAGGCAATAACTTTATTGTGCTGTGCAGGCATCACAACATGATGCAACGTGACCCTAGTGGCTATTACAGTCCTGTTTGTTTGCAGTATATGTCATGACCAGCAGGGCATCTTTAGGGACAGAGGTGTGGAAAACATCTCGATGGTGCTTTTTATTGCACATCCGAGAGTGTGTGCATATACGGGATTGAAAGCTGATCTTAACTTTGGGGGGAAGTTACAAAATGCAGAGTGGTCTTGTACGGTTTTATGGGGTGGTAAATTCCTACTTGGAATAATCAGGCTTTATGAGGAGCTTCACGTTAGAGCAGTGGAAATGTTCATCCTCCTGGGATCGGCTTGTAATAGAGAGCAGAAGGGATACACAGAGAACTGTATGATCCCAATTCACTCGTGACTGTCGAGAATTACACTTTAAAGAATTTTTCTTTAAAAAAAAATCCTGCTGTGCTTGCACTCAAATGGGGAATTGGAGCGTTACGTTCATAAAACGCGGAGATGAAATCTTTTCCATGGTGTAATTTTTGGTAGCTAAGGTCAGAGTTCTCCTCTTCTTCTTGGCCACTCGTTTAAAAGTCTGTTTCAAATGGATCCTTGTGGGAAATGCCACGTTTAGAAGTCGTGCAACTCTTCACAATCAGCAACTGCTCTTCTCAGTGCTCAGATACCTCTCTGCTGTTAGTCTGCTGCTCTGGTTCTTGAACCATCCTTCAGTTTCTACCTTTTCTCTCCTTTTTCTGGTAGCTTTCCATCTTTATTGAGCACTTCCAAATGGTTCAAGGAAGCAGCATGACCTTATTAGTTATGTTTTTGCTTGCATTTCTGATTACAAAGTAAATCTCTGTGCTGGGAGGAGGTGGGACCTTTCACGTGTTGATAGCAACTGCGTGAGGACTCCTGTGCTAGCAAAACACCTCTCTTAAAATACTTGTGGTGGTGGGAGCCCCTAAACAGGCCAGAAGTTTGAAGGAGCTGGACTTAACAGAACAAATAGGAAGTTTTGGGTTATTTTTTAACTTTTAAACCTTTCTATCTGTATTTTAATTACAGCTTCCCAATGTTGTAATTAAGGAGTGACAGTCGAGAGTTGTTTTCTTTGCTCTTTTAAGCTCGTTCTGTCTAAATGAAGTCAGAAGTGGGAAATGTGGGGCAGGTTTATTTCCCATAGAGATAATGAATCAGAAGTGTCACAGAGAAACCTCTCAGGTGTCAACTGAGACGGGAAGTAGAAAACGGGAAATGTAAGTACTTTGGTTGTTTTTTTCTTTCAGTTATTGATGGATTTCCCCCTGGAAAGAGAGAGGTGGGGTTGGACTTCCCAAGTCCTCTGGGCTTTTTTTCTTCCTTTTTTCTCTCTCCCCAGTCTGTTGCAGATCTGTGACTTTGCTGCGTTAGTGCAATGCCAGCCTTAATGTCAAAATGTCCATGGCACAGGAAAAACAGTAGTGTTTAGGCCTACCTAGACCCTGCTGCTGCCAAATGAGGAGTAGCACCTTTTAAAACAGTTGTGATGGCAATAGCCTTGACAAAAATAATATCTCATAACAGTGTAAATTTTACTCTGAAAATATTGTAGTCAGTTGTTACAATTTATGACGAAAGCACAAACTGTTGGTGCTGTCATGGGAGGTAAAGCACTCTGGGCAGTTGGGTGCTGGATAAGGATGAGTACTGAGAGACTGAAGGAGGTACATGTGGGATAACAGCAGGGGATTGAGTCACTGTGCGTGGTGTGGTCTGAGAGAAGAGATAGACTTGCCTATTTTCTGATAGCAGCATCAGCAGATGCAGCTGTGGTGATGGAGGGGCAGCACCAGGGCACTGCGTGTGCTCCTTTGTGCTCCCCTGCGCTGGAAGCGGCTGGGACCTGCGAGCGAGCACCTCTTGGTGCACAGAACGTGCGTGCTCAGCATTTTTAGTGTCCATTCTTCAACCTCCTTGTTCTGAAAACAGCCTTCCCAGTCAAGTTGCAGGGTCCGATGAATGGACTTTATTTTTCTTCTTTATGCGGGGCTCTCTCCATTTACGTAAGGATTTCAGGATGGGATTTTTATGTAGCAGGTTTTAAAAAGTGTTTTCTCCTAAGCTTAGTTAGTTCTGAGTAGGTTGGCCCTGGCCTAGGCTGTGGGCTTCCACAGTTTGTGGCTTGCAAAAATGCTGGTCCCTTACATTTTGATTTCTCTTTTCTGGTCCCTTTTCTTTCTCAGCGCTTCAGGATCCACCCAATTTGCAAATCGAATCTGAAAGAAATATTGGCTTAATTTTCTTTCTTGACCAGTTGAATTATTCCTTATTAGATGTATTAGCTACCATTCCTAAGGCAACAAACATGAGATAATGTAATTTAACTATAATAATGTGACTATATGTTTCCATTTTGTGGCATAAGTATTATTTGTCCGTACAATGCAGGAGGATGCGTTAGCCCTACAGAAAAATAGAATGTGAGTACAACTTGTCATGCAGATTCAATATCTCACAGTAAACTCTTCCAACTTGCCCTTGTGTTGGGGATGCTTGGCCCAAAAAAGATCAAGAAGCAGTTAGAGCAGCAGATGAAAAGCCTGAGAGAGTCTGTCCAGAGATCCTGGGGAGCTGGGAATACCAGGGCTGAGAGAGAAGAAAAATACTGAGTAAAAAAGGGGAATCAGGAGAGAGCCACCCTTGTTGCTTGGCGTTTTTATTTGTGGTTTGGTTTGATTCAGTTCATTTCATCATAACTGTAATTTGTCAGCTCTTTTGTAGGGGTCCTTTTAAATGTCTCAGGTTTGGGGGTTTTTCCTTCTTTCCTCACAACGTTTGTCAGTGGTGGTGAAGGGGCAGGCAGGAGCAGTGGGGAGTTGATGGAGTGGGCTGAGGCAGCTGGACACAGGCTGGTTGGCTCGGCAGGCTTCAAAAATAACCCTTTCCTTCTCCAATAAACAGAACGTGGGACCCTCATCTTCTTGTGGTTTTGTTGGTCTGTGAGTCCTCCACAAAGTTAATGATTTCTGGAAGCCTCTGTACAAAACCAAACAGATTTAGGTCAAGCTCTTTGTAACTTCTGTTTCACTGCGGCTCACTGCTTTGTGTCAGGCTCAGTTTTCACTTCCCAAAATCGGTGCTGGGGTTTTTTTGGTTATTTCACTGATTTCTCAGCTTCTCCTTATGCATTTGTTGAGAACTTCTGTACTTAAAAAAACCCCCAAACCAGATCCTAACCTATTTAGTCTGTCTTTGGAGGAACTTGATTCTCATATCATGCTTGGAAACTAAAAAAAGGACATGTGGATTCGTTGCTTTGTTCTGCACGCCTTTCTTTACACAGGTAAAAGCACCACAGCTCTGTAATTGCTTTTTCCATCCTAGCTGCACTCACAAGGTATTTACTGATAGAAGTAAAGAGGACGTGGGCAGAAAATGAATGGACGAGGCAGCCGTGTGTTGGGGAGCTTGCAGTTGATGGTGGGCGCCTGCTCGTAGGTGGTGTCCTGGGGTAGTCCAAGGTGCTGTGTTTGAGGCAGTGATGTTCACTGCATGTTATTTCTTACCAAATCCAGTCTGTATCAGCACTTTGAAGATAACATACAGGTTTTTGTGCAGCTCAGGGCTATAGGAACACCTCAGTGTTTAGCAAAGGGCACATGTTCAGTGCTTGTTAAGGTTTATTTAAAATATGCAGGGATGCTTCTGTATATTTAGAAACTTTTGCTGTCTTTTTTCTCATGAGTCACCAGATAAAAAACCCCATGAATTGAATCTGAGGCTGATTTTACCCCTGTCCTGCCCACAGGTTAAGAAGCCCCAGTCTTGCCTTACCCTTTGCATATCCAGCTTTTGCACATAGCATTTCCTCAGCGCTGTGTGGTCGTGTGGCCGCTGCTGGGCTTGAAAATTAAGAATTGAGATGTGAGCAAGTTCAGGAAGACGAAGTTAAGATGAAGAGTTTTTGTTTGTTTTCTTACTGTATGTAATCACGCACTATTGATTAATCACCTCCTCTTTTTAAGCATTCTTATTAGTGGGAACAACGTGGTAGCACAGAGAAGCTGCTGCTTCATATGCGTTAGTATCCCTGCTCATTAAGATTAATATAGTAGTGGTAATAAATACTCCAGTTGTGCTGTAAAGGGTTTGGTTGTGTATTTATTCCAGTGGGATATCCAGCTCTGTAATACTTAATCTTCCTGGGAATCCAGTTGGAATGAGGTAATCGCTTTATGGAGACTTAAAAGTCTTGGTTATCCTGTTTTCTGAACTTGGTACACATCAGTTACCTTACAGGCTTTAATATTTTTCCATAATAATTAAAAGTATGGAATTACTCTTAGATTTACTGTGGTAAGGAGCATGGAAACTACGAATTTGCATGTTTTTGTTGGGGTTTTTTTAGATGTGTGTGTGTCTTAAGGGTTTTTTCCCCACTGTTATTCAGTGGAAATTCCAGGCAAGTGGGGAAAACCATACAGTGTAAAAGAAGAAATGAAATCATGCACTCGGCAGTTAGATGCATGAAGAAATGAATGAAAATACGAAAAAAGTGCTAACTAAATGGGTGCTTTTCCCTCAAAATCTGTACAAACCCCATAGTGCCTTTGTGCCGGACGAATCCACGCCATTCTTGCAAGCATTTCTCACTGGAAAGAGGATAGGATTATTGCTTGGAGGTGCAGAATAGAAGATGATATTTGTGCTTCCACTGGACATTTGTGTGTAAACTTCACATCAATCACTTGCTAAGGGTTAAATATATATATATATA
>NW_010188011.1:1079-5325 GCF_000695765.1 Mesitornis unicolor | reverse complement strand
GGGACGGGAGGGGATGGGATGGGGATGGGCCTATGGGCAGAGCATCGCTCCCAGCCCTGTGAGGTCCGGGTGTGCACAGGTACCCAGGTAATCCAAAAATCCGCATTTTGGGATGCTCCTGGGAGGCCCCACTGGTTTCAGGGCTGTGAGAGCAGAAGTTTCAGGCTGAGCTGTTGCTCACTCCAAGGAGACGTTTCAGGTCGGATTCGACGCCAGGAGATCTTAACATTCACATATGTAAAAGCAAAGAGAGCTTTCAAGTGAAAAATCAATTTCAAATGCACAAACCTGACTTTTAAATTTAGGAGATGCTGGGCTGACGTGTTTTTAGCGTCTCGAGCCACTGATCCCAGACGCTTCATTAGCTCGGGAGACAGACTGGGTTTTCTGCAGTCCCCGATGACAAAAGCGACTTAAATTATTCCTGCGACACGACGAGCAATAAAGTTCAATGTGATGTGATATGACACGGCCACATTCATGCTGTGCCTGCTGCTGTCCCTTATCCCCGAGCACGGGCCATGCTGGAGCCATGGGCCCCGAGCCACCATAGCCCCGAGGCTGGGTGAGGGACATCCTGGCGGCCTGAGACCCCCATGCCCAGCCCTTGGACCATGGAGGATGCTGGACGATGGTGAGAAGAGGGCACAGAGATGCTCCAGCATCACCTGGACCATGGAGGATGCTGGACCATGGTGAGATGAGGGCACAAGGATGGAGCAACCCCTGGACTATAGAGGATGCTGGACCACAATGAGCTGAGAGCACAGGGATGCTCCAGCATCACCTAGACCATGGAGGATGCTGGACCATGGTGAGATGAAGGCACAGGGATGCTCCAGCATCACCTGGACCATGGAGGATGCTGGACCATGGTGAGATGAAGGCACAGGGATGCTCCAGCATCACCTGGACCATGGAGGATGCTGGACCATGATGAGAAGAGGGCACAGGGATGCTGCAGCATCATCTGGACCACGGAGGATGCTGGACCACAATGAGGTGAGAACTCAGGGATGCTCCAGCACCATCTGGACCACGGAGGTGCCCATCCACCCTCACCCCATCCCAGCCAGGATCTTGAGGTTGCTCACTGGGCAAGGGGCTTGGCCGGGGGAAGGAATCCTCCTCATTACACCCATTTTTAAGATAACTGCTCAGGCTCTGCGGGATGAGCCCCTCGGTGCCAGGGGACCCCTGTGCCGGTGATGCTGGCAGACAAGGGATGGAGTGGTGCTGGCCAAGACAGCAGATGTGGGGTGATAATCAGAGTTCCCATCAGCGAGGGGTTTTTTGCGATCAAGAGCAGCAATTTTGGCTGTAAAGACTTCAGATTTGGGGTTTCTTAGAAGTATTTTTGGTGGAGAAAAAGCAGCTTTGGTCAAAACTGCTGACAGTAAAACATTGGTGTGAAAAATCCAAATGCTTGCAGGGGGAGAAAGCGGCTTCACGGGGAAATTTTAAGACATCTTTCCCATCCATCCCTTTTCCATGAAGGGTGGGAGATGGGGACACCCCATCCAGGCACCTTTTCCCCCCCAAAACCCCCTCCAGCCCCGGTGCTTGAAGCTGAAGCGATGGGGCTGGCTCCAGGGGTAGGAGATGCCCCCAACCACCCCTCCTGCCGGGCACGGGGCCGGACACTGATCCTGAAATAAGGGACATGTTTAATGCGCTCAGGGACGGGCGCTGTCAAGACGATGTCCCCGACACGGCTCTCACCCGCCTCGCACCACCGAGACGGCGGGGAAGCGGCGAAAGATCCCCCCCGCGCCGCATGTTCCCGGCCGCTTCGCTACATCCTTTTGCATTTTGCTCATCGTTTCGCATTTTGCTCATCATTTTGCTCTTTGCTCATCGTTTTTTCGCCGCTCACGGTTATCAGGACCAGATACATCAGTGAGGAGGGATGGAGATGGGCACCCCCCTTTCCTGGGGCTGAGCCAGGGGGTGGAAAGGTTCATTTTGGCTTCAAATCCTCAATTTTCCATCTTGTGCAATGGCAATGCCTGGGTTTCCAGCCCTGCCATGGGGCATGGCACCACATCCACGTGTGGGGTGGGTTTGAGGAGGATATGGGGACTCCTCCATTGGGGAGCTGGGACATGGTTGGGGGGCTTGGCATGGGGAATGCCATGGTGGGATGATGTTATGGGGGGGTGATGCTGTGGGGGGGTGATGCCATTGAGGGATGATGCCATTGAGGGATGATGCCACTGAGGAGGGATGCCAAGCATCAATGCCATGGGATGGCAGAGCTATGGTGGGTTGATGCCATGGAGGGACAATGCCATGGGTCAATGCCATGGAGCAGTGCCATGGAGGGAGGATGCCATTGAAGGGGGATGCCATGGAGGGAGGATGTCATGGTGGGGAGATTTCATGGAGGGGAGATGCCGTGGTGGGACGATGCCATGAGTCAATGCCATGGAGGGGATGATGCCATGGAGGGACAATGTCATGGTAGGGTCAATGCCATGGAGGGATGATGCCATAGTGAGGAGATGCCATGGAGAGATGATGCCATGGTGAGACGATGCCATGGAGGGGCATTTTCATGTGGGGTGATGCCATGGGGGGGCGATACCGCAGTAGGGTAACACTTTGGGTTTTTTTTTTAGAGCCCTTTCCCCCATTCACTGGGATTTGCTGGGTTAAAGCCCCAAAACCCCAGCAATAACGAAATTCCCTGGGAATTGGCAGCTCTGGCCCCAGTCCCCCCAGCCTTGCAGTGCCCAGCCCCACTGTCCCCACAGAGCAAAGGGGGACTTGGACGGGGCCCATGAAAGCTCAGGTCCCTCCCACCCCATACCCCATTTATTTTCCTTTGCCAGAGCACTGCGGTTGACCCAGTTCAGGAAATATTCACTGACTGGTGATGGACGGGGGGCAACATCAGTGCCCCCAGCCCACAGCCTCTCCTCGTTAGCGGCTAACGAACCAGCTAACGCTTTCCAGACAGGCAGGCTGGGGGCCTTGGGGCTGGGATGGGTGATGTGGGAGTGTAGCACAATGGGGAAACTGAGGCAGGGGGAGTTGCTGCCCACAGTGACCACAGATGGCCCCTGGTGCTTTCCATGTCCCCGTGGTTTCCGTGGGAAACACAAGCAGGGGCCACCAACACAAAACTTCCCCCCCCGGGACAGCACTCGGCCACCTCAGCACTGGGACGTGGGGCACGGGGGGGACATTGGCTGGGAAAGGACCTTGGGAGGACCCTAAACAGCTCACAGGGGGCAGCAGGGAGGGGTGGGAGGGGGTCGGGTGGAACAGGGGGGAGTGGCAGCGCCCCTGCCCATGGGGGTCCTGTGATGCCATGGGTTGTGCGGGTGATGAAGATGAAGACGAAGATGAACACGAACATCAAGATGAAGATGAAGGTGATGAAGATTATGATAATGAAGATGATGACGATGGTGGTGGTGATGAAGATGAAGATGAAGATGAAGATGAAGATGATGAAGGTGATGGTGATGAAGATTATGATGATGATGAAGATGAAGATGAAGATGGTGATGAAGGTGGTGGTGGTGATGATGATGATGGTGATGATGGTGATGAAGATGATGGTGGTGATGATGGTGATGAAGATGATGATGATGATGGTGATAAAGACAATGATGACAGTGATGATCAGATGGCCCCTGGTGATGGTGGAACAGGGGGGAGTGGCAGCGGTGATGATGGTGATGAAGATGATGATGATGATGGTGATAAAGACAATGATGACAGTGATGATGATGAAGATGAAGATGATGATGATGGTGATGAAGGTGGTGGTGGTGATGATGGTGATGAAGATGATGATGGTGGTGGTGATGATGGTGATGATGACAATGATGACAATGATGATGATGAAGATGAAGATGAAGATGATGATGATGAAGATGAAGATGGTGGTGGTGGTGATGATGATGGTGATGAAGATGATGATGGTGATAGTGATAATGACAATGATGACAATGATGATGATGAAGGTTGCCTTCCTCACACTGCAGCTCCTGGCACACCAAGCACCAGCATTGCTCACCCCAGGCGATGCCTCCTGCCTTTGCAGCACCGAACTGGGTGAACTGGGACAGCACCTGCTCCTGGGTCGGGGACACGGGGAGCACGGGGTGCAGTGGGGGGCTCTGGGGGCTGTTCCCCCCCACCCAGGCTCAGTGTCCTTGCCGGGCCCGGTGCCGGTTTCCCGGTTCCCGCTCCCCTCCCGGTTTCCTGCCCCGCCGAGGCGTTTCCGCGGGCC
>NW_010188011.1:613-1043 GCF_000695765.1 Mesitornis unicolor | reverse complement strand
CGAGGCGTTTCCGCGGGCCGGGCCTCAATTACCGGAAAACGCGACCTCATCGCCGGACGGGCGCCAGGGACCAAAACACGGGCGGAGCCCCCCTCACACCCCCCCACCCGGCGTCCCCTCCTCCTCCTCGCTCTCCAGAAGCTTCCCCGGCTGCGGGGCGGGGATGTGGGGTGGGGGTCTGGAGGGGACACTGAGACCCCCCTGTTCCTGCCACCCCGTGTGGCACCACGACCCCTGCCAGCACCAGTACAGGCCCAGTACAGCACTGGTACGGCCCCAGTACAGCATGGGTACAGCCCCAGTACGGCCCCAGTACAGTCCCAGTTTAGCACTGGTACAGCTCCAGTACAGCACCAGTACAGCACTGGTATGGTCCCAATACAGCATGGGTACAGCTCCAGTACAGCCCCAGTACAGCACCGGTACGGCC
>NW_010188011.1:0-388 GCF_000695765.1 Mesitornis unicolor | reverse complement strand
ACAGCACTGGTACAGCCCCAGTACAGCACTGGTACAGCCCCAGTACAGCCCCAGTACAGCATTGGTTCAGTCCCAGTACAACCCCTTTACAGTCCCAGTATAGCTCCAGTACAGCCCTGGTACAGACCCAGTACAGCTCCAGTACTGTCCCAGTACAGCATTGGTTCAGTCCCAGTACAACCCCTTTACAGTCCCAGTATAGCTCCAGTACAGTCCTCCCACTCGCCCTGCAAGCCTGACATCTCAAGGGATGATCCCAGTGATTCCAATGACCCAGATCATCTCAGTGATCTTGATGCCAGTGATTCCAGTGATCCCAGTGACCCCAATGATCCCAATAGTCCAAATGATCCCAGTGGTCCCAGTGACCCAAATAATCTCAACGATC
>NW_010188010.1:0-2356 GCF_000695765.1 Mesitornis unicolor | reverse complement strand
CTCAGCCTTTTCACATGGTTATATATATATATATATATATATTTGGCTACGAGGTTGCTGTGTTCAAAAGCCCTCCCTATTTCTTCAGCTTTTTATTAGGAAATTCAAGAGACTTTTCGTAACTTGAAGGGGTTTGCTGTTTGCACAGTGAAACCCAGATCTCAGGCTACATTAATTAAGTCTCAAACGCTATCACAGCATCATGTCCCTGGTTAAGGTATCTGCTCGTCAGCCGGGGCAAGACAACTTTGCCAGCCTTTTCTTCCAGTCTGGATTTCCCCTTAGTATTTCTGCTGGAGTCTGGCATGTCCTGTCATCACCACCTGCAAAAGTGCAGGAAAACAGACCCAAAACAAGACAAAATCAGACAAAATCAGTTTCTCAGTTGCTCTTAATTACATCTGCAGCAAAAGCTTGGGGGTTGGTATTTTAAATTACTGTTTTTCTTGGGGTTCTTCTTTGTGGTAGGTTGCTCCCTACTGAGCTGCAAAGCAAATAGTCAAAAGCCTTCCTTCAAAACAGACCTTGCCCCCGAATATCTGCAGTATCCTTTTGGCTTATATTGTTCCCAATAGGAGGAGCCACCTAAGCTAATTATTTTATCATTAGGACAGGAATGTAAATAAACAGCAATACGACATTTGTCTGTTAGTCTGGGGATGAGACCATTGCTGACTCACCGAGAGGAAAGAGGTGCAGGGGAACAGAACAGGAGGAAGCAGGGAAATGAACCAAAGGAAGTTTTACTTCAGAGAAAAACCACTGATTTTTCCTTTTAGCTCTCTGACAGACTTCTGTATTTGTGCTTTTTTGGCGTTTTCTTCCCTTTTACATTCAACTTGCAAGGTTCATAATGAAGGAAACCTGAATTTGAAGCAGCATCTTCTGGCAAACAACTTCAAACCCGGCATGGGGAAATTCGTTAGGCCAGAGCCCTAATTATGACTGCTCAGACCGGCCCCCTCCACACGTTTGTACATGGCCAATACCTGTGCAATTCACATTAAAATCCTTGTACAATGATGCTCCAAGCGTGGTATCTGCCAGGGTGGTTTTACATATTCTATATTAAGGAAAAACTGCAGCACTTTGGCCAAAGAGACTCCATAAACACCCAAAAACTGGGGCCGTTGCATCATGGTACAATACCACGGGTACATATCCCTGCCTTCTACATAAATTTTATATCTCCTCATACTTTTCCCTTTCCAAACTACTTAATCTCAGGGATTGAGATTCTGTCCACAACATATTTCTGCCAAACATGACAAATATGACCAAAAATGGCCTTTTCTGTGACCGAATTATGGGGAAAAAAGGAGCATTCCTAAAAACAAACCGTCAGGTTGTATCCCCGCAGCCATGTCCCTGGCAATTAACAGATTACTTGTGGGGACAAGCAAGTAAAAATGAATACAATACTTCTACAAAATGAATTAGTTTTGTAAGGCACAGAGATCAGGCCAGTTGTTTAACTGATTTTTCTAAACGCTAAAAACTACTTATTTTGAAATGAATGCATCTGAAACATTCAAAAACTCCCACTGGCAGTCATGCAGAAGTGTTATTTTTCTATTTCCTAAAGTACTTAAAGACTGTTTTACTTTCCAGCTCTTTCAATCTGTTTATATGTTGTAATGAGAAACAGGCTTTTTTTTTTTAATTTTTTTTTTTTTTTAAACCATGCTATTGCAAGAAAAATAGCATTTTGGCCAAGAAAAATGCAGATTTCCCCACCACAGGAAACAATGAATCTAACAAACTTCAACACATTTATGTAAAATAACAAGTTAGTGCTTTCATTAGCAGCTATGGTTTAGGAACAAAGCTCGGTGCAAAGTCTCTGTTTCAGAGTTTATGTCTTACACAAGTTAAACTAAATAGACCGGCTTCGCCCTGTGTTTTCCTTCTTGACGTCGCTGTCTCTATTTATTACATACACTCAAGAGCAGTTATTTTACTGAAAGAAAGATTTAACGGGCTCAAAGCTATTTGATTTCCCCCAGTAAAGAGAGCAAAGTGCCCGGTGCTTTAAGTAAACTGATATACTATTTATTTAACGTACCGTTATAAAGGTTTGCTGAAGTGCCTCAATACGCAGCGTGCTGTAATTAATTGCATTTGAAGTAACTGCCATTAGCTCATAAAATAATTATCTAAGCAGATGACAAACACAATCTGAAATCCAGATTTGGTTCTCATTTCAATAGTCTGAAAAGTTGAATGTTGACCTGTTTGAGCCTTAGTTCTCAAGTTTCCCTGTCCAGACCCACCTCTGTTATTTTGGTTCTGTTATTTTTATTAACCTAAGCTAGGTTAATATATACTATGGTTAAGAAATACTTTATGTATATAT
>NW_010188009.1:0-809 GCF_000695765.1 Mesitornis unicolor | reverse complement strand
AATTTTGGGGCCCATTTTGGGACCCATTTGGAGCAATTCTGGGGCAATTTTTGGGCCCCTTTGGGGCAATTTCGGGGCCATTTTGGGGCCTATTTTTGGCAACTTTGGGGCAATTTTTGAGCCCATTTGGGGCAATTTTGGGATAGTTTTTGGGCAATTTTCAGGCATATTTTGGACCCATTTTGAACAAATTTTTGGGCCTATTTTGGGCAATTTTGCAGTAATTTTCAGGTCCATTTTGGGGCAATTTTTGGGCCCATTTTTGGGCAAATTTGTGGCAATTCTGGGGCAAATTTGTGACAATTTCACACTTATTTGGGTCAATTTTTGGGCCCATTTGGGGCAAAGTTTAGTCAGTTTTTGGGCCTATTTTGGAGCAATTTCGGGGCCCATTTGGGGCAATTTTTGGGCCTATTTTTGGACCTATTTTGGGCTATTCTGGGCAGTTTTGATCCCATTTTGCGCTCATTTGGGGCAATTTCGGGGCCCATTTTTGGGCCCATTTTGGGCAATTTTGGGGCCCATTTTTGGGCCCATTTTGGACCTATTTTGGTCAATTTTGGGCCCATTTTGGACCTGTTTTGGACCCGTTCTGGTCGCGCGCGGCGCTCACCTCGCACTCCTGGGTGGTGCGCGGGGGCAGGGGGGTGCGCACGCGCTCCTCGGGGGGGACGTTGTGGATGAAGAGGAAGCCGGGGGGCACGGGGCACAGGGGCTCCTCCTTCTGCCCGAAGTTGAGCTCCACGGCGCAGCTCCTGCACAGGACGTGGGGCAGCAGCGCCCGCCCGCCCAGCGCCTCCTTGGGGACC
>NW_010188008.1:989-2270 GCF_000695765.1 Mesitornis unicolor | reverse complement strand
GCTGGATATGGGACTTGATGAGGCACAACACACCCCAACACGGCTGAACATGGGTCAACATGGCTGGATATGGGGCTCTGTGTGGTGGAACACAGCTCAACATGGATCAACATGCTTCAACATGGGACTTATTAGGGGTCAACACAGCTCAGCATGGCTGGATATGGGACTTGATGAGGCACAACACGGCTCAACATGGCTCAACATGACTGGATATGGGGCTCCATGTGGTGGAACATGGCTCAACACGGCTCAACACGGGACTTGGCGGAGCTTAACATGGCTGGACACGGCTCAACACCAATCAACACGCTTCAACATAGGTTAACACGGCTGGACATGGATCTACATGGATCTTATTGGGGCTCAACATGGCTGGACATGGGGCTCTGTGGGGCACAACACGCCCCAACACGGGTCAACATGGCTGGGTATGGGGCTCCATGTGGTGAAACACGGCTGGACACAGCTTAACATGGATCAACATGGGACTATGGGGCCTCACATGCCCCACACGCCTGGACACGCTTCAACATGGGCCAACACGGCTGGATATGGGGCTCTGTGGGGCACAACACGCCCCAACACGGGTCAACATGGCTGGGTATGGGGCTCCATGTGGTGAAACACGGCTGGACACAGCTTAACATGGATCAACATGGGACTATGGGGCCTCACATGCCCCACACGCCTGGACACGCTTCAACATGGCTCAACATGGCTGGATATGGGGCTCTGTGGGGCTCAACAGGGGTCTACATGGCTCAACACGGCTGAACACGCCCCAGCATGGGTCAACACGGCTGGACGTGGGGCTCAACACACCCCAACATGGCTCAATATGGCTTGGTATGGGGCTCCGTGTGGTGGAACATGGCTGAACATGGCTTAACATGGGTCAATATGGGGCTCTCTGGGGCTCAACATGGCTTGACACGGCTGAACACGCCCCAACGTGGGTCAACGTGGCTGGTTTGGGGGCTCTGTGGGGGCCAAAACGCCCCAAAACGCGACACGGCTGGATATGGGGCTCAGTGTGGTGGAACATGGCTCAACATGGATCAACATGGGACTCTATGGGGCCCCACATTCCCCACATGCCTGGACACGCTTCAACATGGGCCAACACGGCTGGATATGGGGCTCCGTGTGGTGGAACATGGCTGGACATGGCTTAACATGGATCAACATGGGTTAACATGGGGCTCAACGTGGCTTGACACGGCTGAACACACTTCAACATGGCTCAACCTGGCTGGGTATGGGGCTCAGTGGGGTGGG
>NW_010188008.1:0-867 GCF_000695765.1 Mesitornis unicolor | reverse complement strand
GAACACGCCTCAGCGCGGGTCAACGTGGCTGTTTTCGGGGCTTTGTGGGGCTCAACACGCCCCAACATGGCTCAACACGGCTGGATATGGGGCTCCATGTGGTGGAACATGGCTCAACATGGGACTCTATGGGGCTCAACATGTTTTGACACGGCTGAACACGCTTCAACATGGATCAATGTGGCTGGACATGGGGCTCTATGGGGCTCAACGTGGGTCTACATGGATCAACACGGCTGAACACGCTTCAACACGGGTCAACGTGGCTGTTTTTGGAGCTCTGTGGGGCACAACACGCCCCAACATGGCTCAACATGGATCAATGTGAGACTCTGTGGGGCTGAACATGGCTTAACATGGGTCAATATGGGGCTCTCTGGGGCTCAACATGGCTTGACACGGCTGAACACGCCCCAACGTGGGTCAACGTGGCTGTTTTGGGGGCTCTGTGGGGCACAACACGCCCCAACACGCGTCAACACGGCTGGGTGTGGGGCTCCGTGTCGTGGAACACGGCTCAACATGGGTCAGCACGGGCCAACATGGGACTCTATGGGGCCCCACACGCCCCACACGCCTGGACATGCTTCAACGTGGGGCTCCATGGGCCCCACACGGGGCTCTGTGCCCCCAGCCCCACGGACACGGGGGTTTGCCCCTCCCCCACCCCAGCGCCCCTCCCCCCGCGGACACCCGGGACCCTGCGCGGTGGGGGAGGGGCGTGGGAAAATCCCCCCCGCGGTGGGGGAGGGGCGTGGGAACCTCCCATGGTGGGGGAGGGGCGCGGTGTAAATAAAGCAGAGCTGGAGCCACGTGGTCATTAATGGGGATGGGTGATTAATTAACGGGTTAATTAACGGGTTAATT
>NW_010188007.1:61249-71219 GCF_000695765.1 Mesitornis unicolor | reverse complement strand
CATTACATTACATTACATTACATTACATTAGCTAAAAATTTGGACATAGTTGTATAAACAAAAAATTATTGCTGCTATTCTTTGCGATTGAGATTTCTACCCAAAGCCAGAACCGCTGCCACTGGCAGTATTGCTCGGCAGAATTTTTAAAGTGGTAGTAAGATACCAGGTATTCACCACTGTGACCAAAATTAGAGGAGTTAATTTAGTGCAATCAATAGATTGCAACAATAAAGTAGAATATTATTAAGCATGTTATTAAGTTATAGCTGGATGAAGGAAACAGATTGCATAACCTTAAATATTAGCATTTATACATAAGATTTAAGTTTCCATGTGTTAAAATAAAAATAAATAACAATTGTAGCAGAACCTACAATTGCAGACCTAGATTCTGCAGTTGCACAACTTAAAAAAATAAAGCTCTTCCTGTCAAATTGCACATTGTATTTTCTTTAAAATAAATGCGTGGGGTTTGTTTTCATGAACAAAACATGAAGACCGTGATTGACGGAGGGAGCAAAGTGACGTCTTTGTGAATCTGCCCAGTGCCTGAATCAATAATTCCAGAACTGCAAAGTCCATCTGATTTTTGTTCTTATCAGGAGCTTTAAATGTTCATTTTCTGAATATCTGTTTTTACTGTTAGCTCACTCTGGTTAGCCTTGCCTCCCTGCACTGGTTCAGTCTGACTCCCTGCATTACCCGTGTTCCAAAACACCAGATTATTCCCCAGTCCTGCCAGGGCTGCAAACTTCCTTAAAATTCGTGCAAAGAAACATATTTGCAATATGAAAATCTGCAGACGAATCACAAGAGAAGGTGAAGTACAGTTTGAAATAGAACACTGTGGAGGGACATGCCTCCTCCCCCCTCACAAATGCACAAAGTTTACCCATGCCACATCTTTGCCACACATAATTAGGTCCCTGAGGATTAGATCTGGTACCAATTCGACAACTCATTTCATTGCCAGACAGCAAACCACTTTAGTGCTTAAGTTTAAACATTTCTTCAGGTGTCAGAAACTTCATTTTCACTTACAGGTGCGCTTGAAATCCTTGTAGAAATGGACCTTTACACAGGTTGCAACTATATAGGTACCAAAGTCTGTCTGATCTGCAGACCATGAATTATTACTGGCAGAATTATTAATTAGAAAAGTAATATTTTTAATGTGAGAACTTCTGCATTCTGTGGACACAAAGAAAGCAAATTAATTTGTAAATTTATTATTTTAAATTCTATATATATCCTTGTCCTATATTTATGCTTAAATCTCAGTACCATGGGGACAATGCAATAAAATCAAGAAACAAAGACCCTAAAAACAACGGAGCATTGCTGGAAAAAGCGCGTTGCATTCTGCTGCTCCTTCTGTGCAGTCTTGCAGCTCTCATCATCCTGTCTTGATGCTTGTCATTGAGTCTAGGGCTGCCTCCTGTTTCATCATTTTATATTTAAACAAATATAATGACATTTAAAATATTAGCACAGGAATGAGTCCTCTGAATAAAACAATAGAAATTATTTTGTATTCCATTAAAATTAAATAATTCTCGGGAAGGAAATCAAAATAGTAATCTCCTGCAGATAATCTAATTTGAAATATTTTAAACTATACTTGTGTGCCACAAGGTTTGATTAATTCCAGATTAGAACATATGTTTTCTAGCAAAATCTGGAAATCCTAGCAAAATTCCAGTGGTATGTTTTTCTTAGGTAGACTGATTGAAAATACAGTATTAAAAGCTAATATGTTTATATGAAGGCGATCTTTAGAATTAAATACAATTTTGTATTATTTTTACTTCCTCAATTAAGGTTTTCATTCAGTTTAGTTTTTAAAACTCTGGTTATTTACTTGATTGTTTATGTAGGACCGACAGCAATGGAATGACGTGTGTTGCGCTCTTGGTTCCAAATGTTACCTGATTGCTGAAGATGCTGCCACATCTATTTCCAAACTTAAAATTGACCAAAACATAAATGTACCAATGTGCAGTGGTGTTGTCCTAAAATACATTAACCAAACCAAGGTATCAGACCTCATAGAACTTACTGGACTTCTAGACGGTGAGTAGAGGGGAAAAGGCTGACTTCCACACTCCACAAGTCAATAAATAGCATTGCTACACTTGTAAATACTACAGGTTTTTTATTTAATTGTTGCCACTTCTGGTTTGGAAAGTGCTTGTTAGAAGAAACGAAAATTCATGTTTTGAGTCACAAATCTCTGTTCAGGAGCTCCAAACGGCATTCAAGGCTTTAGCTGTAGCAAATGAATGCACTGTGGATGCTTTGAATGTGTGTGCCCTTTGACACTGCAGCTCAGTGTCATACAGTCAGATATCAGAATTAAAATTGAAAAACTATGTAGTCGAGTAATCTAAATCTATTGATAGTAGTAGTAATAATTAAGAAATCCAAACAAGTCCAAAATGTTTAAAATTGCAGCTTACATAAATTACTGACTACGTATTACTGAGCCTGTGTGGTAACAGCACTAAGAACTTGGGCAGCTTCATATGTAAGATTTCTCTTTGCATCATTTTTTCCTTATTCATTTTTACACCCAAGGAATAGATGGCAAATTTAGTATAGCTAAGTTTTGTCTTTATTCCTTCAAAAAGCCCAGAATCACTATAATAAAGTGAGTAAATAGAAACTTAAAGATTTCATTCAGTCATGATGAAACTCCTCTTTTATAGTGAAGAAAAATCATTACTATAGTAAGGAGCACATTTAAAATAAATAGAACAGCCTCCCAGCCTGGAGAATACGTTACAGACAGATCAGCTAGAGGCAGAAATTAGAATAGGATGTGAGAGACTCCCTTATCCGTGCTGAAAATAAAACTTAATGTAGCAAACAAATACCGTTTACATCTTTACGAGATGGGTTTCATTGGTTTACTCCTGTTTGTATTTAAGCTTAGATAGCCCAAAGGTGAAAAAGAATGAAAAGTCCAAACAATTTCTTTGTCGAAGGTACAAAATATACACTAATGAAGGTTTTACACTCCCATTATATATAGGTCAAAGACATATTACCATATTAGGAAGTCCAGATGGAGAATCTTCTGATGATAGCCTTGTGGATCTGGTAAGTATTGAAAGCTGTTCAATTGCAGAATTGCCAAAACACTGCTTTCAACATGAACTATGTTTTAAGGAGAAAGCCTGTTTCTGCTTGAGAAAGAACCGTTTGACAAAATGGGCTTTTTCTGCAGGGTCGCGTTTTTCCCCACAGAGTCGATCTTTGAGTTTAAAGAGAACACACAGGAAATTTGCCAAAGCAGGGAGCATATTCCACAGTGTGTACGATCTATTTGGTTGCATTAGTTTATAAAAAAATGTGAGTTACTTAAAATATTTCTGAGTAGTAATAATATTTTAGGCAAAAATTCTTAATACTTTAGTCTTTTTGTATTAAAGCTACATTTGCAAATAAAATTTCACTCCCTGCGCCAGTGAAAATTACTGTTTGCATCCGACAAATCTTTCATTAAGAGACTTTATTTCTATTTAAAGGAGGGGTTTTATCTGTAGAAAGATAAGAATGTTAAATTAGAAGATACCACATTTAATAATTAAGAATGACTTCACTTCCCAAACCGTGCAGTTTTAAAATACGCACTTTTTCGTTTCAGGCTGTTGGACTGGGTGCCAGGTTTGTCAAGTTGGGAGGTCTTTCCCGCGGAGAAAGGGTGACCAAATACAACCGCCTTCTTGCTATAGAGGAAGAACTGGCCAAGAATAGAACGCTACGTATGAGCTTCTTTCTTACTTTGTTTTCAGCTTGCAATGAATACGAGAACAAAGATTGGAGGGAGAATGATTGAAACTGCACCACAGGAGGGAAGCGAAATCAAAAGACTATAAATAAGCGCTGACAAAAAAAACCTAGGATAGCACTTGCCACAATGTATATTGTTGTCCTAATGGATTATCTGTTTACTGGATGTTAAAATAGGCCCCTTCTTGAGGAGTAGCCTACATTAAGCTTTTTTCCAGAATTAATTGGTTTGAGTCTTGAAGCCCACAGTGCAAAAGGAACAAAACAAAAACCATGCACATAACATGTCGAAAAGCATCCAAAATGGAATTTTAGACCAAATACCCTACCTCCCTCAAGCCACTAAACATATATTGCTAACAAAACTTCATTTCACAACCCCCTTTTGTACGTTGCATTTCCAGCAAAATGCCTTTGGAAAGCTACCATTGCACGGGTAAGCACTAAATGAAACCCAAGAAAACCCCAAGTTGAGGATGCATGTTCAGCCATAGCCACGTGAATGCATCTGCCTGCATTTCAGGACTTGCATCTTCTTTTTATGATAACCTACACTGTTAAATGCTTAACAGTTCATTAGACCCACTTCTCACTTGCTCAGGTATCAATCAAGGCAGAATAAAGGCGTATTGTCTGAAGGGGAGACAGAGAGATGAGGAGAGGAAGAAAGGAAGGAAAGGATTTGCAAGAATTTATTATGCCTAAGAAAAATGAAGGAGAATTAAGTCGTTCTACCTTCATTTCTAACCATTTTCAATCTTCTATATGTTGGATAGCAGCACTTGACATGAGCACTGTAGAACAAAGTTTTTATTTAAAAAAAATACTGAAAACATTCTGAGTTTTTGAAATATCCCCCTTGCTTGTATATAGTCATTGTAAAAAACAGAAACATAGGCAGCAATTCTTTTTTTTTACTAAGACAGTAGTTCCACAAAATGGATTTTTCAAAAACAAGACAGATAATGATAAAGAGCTATGAACTGAAACTGCCTCAACAATATTAATATATTCCCTATTCAAATGGTATAGTCTAAACAAAGAGCTCGAGCTTGACAAATATTTAAACCTATATCTCATTAAATGAAATAGCAACAATTCCCGAAGACGTTAATCGTTTGGCAGAAATAAAATCCAGTAACTAAATCAGCAGCAGGGAAATACTGAGACAGCATGTCTGAGCTGCATACCAAACCCTTCATTTGGCTGGGCAGCGAGCTATGGAATACACTGGAGAGCTGAGAAGTAGAGGACTCTGTAAGTGGCTCAGAGATGGGAGGTGACACTGACCCATCAGGAGCACCCCAGGAGTGACCCAGCATGGCAGGCAGCTGGGCCCAGCAGCTGGAACAACTGGGCCCTGGGCTCCCTGCTGCCTTGCCCCCTCTCCTGAGTCCTTTGGGTTGTGCAGCAGCTTTGCCTAAGCACAGTCCCGTTGTTGATGCCGTGTGTCAGCCATCAGGTTCACCTGCAAGGCACATGTGAACTGCTTGAGGTGAATCACACCTTTACCAGAAAATAACACATGCAGCTGAGGCATACTCAGCCATGGGGTGGGCGTTGTGTGCGTGGCAAAAGAGGGAATTCAGTGGTGAGGTTAGGGAAGGAGGAGTGGGAAAACAGCAGCGAGAAGAGAGGCACAGCATTAGTTACAGGAGCAACTTCTGACCGTGGCCTTACATGAAGCTGTTGAAGACTGGGGCACAGAAGAGGCACAGGGAGCTGATGGGAACTTCTGCAAGAGCACCCGTGCAGAGGAAGGTGGGTGTTCAAAAAGAGGGCTTCAAGGTGAGGTGGTTGGTGAAGAAGAGAAGGCAATAAACACCCCAGCTAATCCTGTAACCAAAGTGCAGGGCTGTTGCTCCTTTGTTTCTAAGGACCAGACTTTCAAAGGTGCTTGGAGACTTGTAGGCATCGTGTGGCATTTTATAAAAATCTGAGTGCACTAGAGAACATTCCAAGAAACCAGGTTAAAGGAAACATGACCTTTTTTCTGTTTCAGGTGAAGCAAAACTTGAATTCATTGCTTTTGCTGAAGAATCACAGCCAGAACAACAGCTTTCTGATGTACTTCCTCCTCCTGAGCAGGACTCGTTGCCTCCACAGCTGTCTCAGCCAGCCCTGCAGGTTCCCAGCCCACCCGCTCAGCTCCCAGAGAACAGCACACTGACCTAAGTCGTCAACATCAACCTTTGTTTGGATGAATTTCTAAAAAAAAAATCTAGTAAGAAACTCAAATATTAACTATTCCTTCATCCATGTATTTTCAAGCATGTTAGCTAAACAGTTTTAAAAGCGTTCAGATACTGGCTTCTCTTTTCCCAGGAGACCACTGCTTCCAGCTGAAACCAAGTTAACTGAGCAGTGGCTACAGTTTGAAAATCCCACGAAATTCTGTGCTGTATTTACAAGCTGACAAAACAAATACCTCTGTGTTAAGTCCAAAACTAAATGTTTGTTTTGGGAAAGTCGAAATCTCTCTCCATACAAAGAAGAAGCTATTGACAAACAGTAGAAAAAAAACATTTTACAAAAAACAAAGGCCTTGACTGTTATGCTGCTCCATCCCCCCACAGCCCCTCAATGCTGCTCTTAGATCTAGCCTACCAGGGAAATTTTGCTCCAGTTCTAGCTATCAATGCAGGCGCAGCAGTGCAAACCCCAAATGTAGGGCACAAAGCTGTAATTGGCATCGCGAGGAAGCCGCTGCAGTCGGAGGCAGGGAATAACAAGTCAGTTGCACAAGGGCTGGGAAACTTGTCAGGAGTCTTTTTAATAGGCATCAGTGAAAAGATAAATAAATAATTTATGTCCTAGGTAGCAAACAGTTTAAGTAAAAGAAACACTTCTTAAAAAACTTCTGGGTTTTGAAAATTTGAACATGTAATAAAGCAGGAATAATTTGAGGAAAAATACATATATAAAATGTTGCATTTTAAATTCAGTGTAACAGAGACCAAAGTGAAAAATTCACCACCAGAACCAGCCGCCCCCCAGAAATGAAGA
Organism: Mesitornis unicolor; assembly: GCF_000695765.1. Classification (NCBI taxonomy): domain Eukaryota; kingdom Metazoa; phylum Chordata; class Aves; order Mesitornithiformes; family Mesitornithidae; genus Mesitornis; species Mesitornis unicolor. The sequence continues at coordinate 64,415 of NW_010188007.1, read as the reverse complement.
TATCAGTGAGAGACAAATTTCCCCAAGTTTAGGAATTATATGTAGTTCAGTAATCAGACCAAGCCCAAGATTCTCTTAGCAAACATGCAAAAAACACCAAAAAAGATGTGAAACCACCACACTCGTTACTATCATTTTATTTTTAGGAAAAGCACCAGACAGTTGCATGCAGAGCCAAACCAACAAACCTGGAACATTCATCCTTCAGTACTATCACTGTTTCAAATCATTAAATAAAAAATAATCCAAGTGCATTCAAGTACTTGACCACCCAATTTCAGTTACACCCATCTTTAGGTACATCCCTGATTACATTTGTTTGTTCATTATAAAAGAATGAGATACTCTGTTGAATTTAAAAAGAGACTGCAATGGAATGTGAACCGGCAGTGGAGCAGATCAGTTGTGTACCCATCTCACTGTCCTCACAGGAAATCAGGGCTGAGAGAAACTGGGATTTGTGTCAAATACAGACATCTACAGTGTCAGCTAATAAAGAAATTCATGCCACCAGCGTGTACCAGGTTCAAAGCAAAGGCTTATTCTCAAAATTCTGATTCCAAATAACTTGCAATCCTAGAATGACTGAATCCCAAGTGCACTCCATACTCACAGGAGCCTAGGAGAACAAACACAGACTGCAGATGCAGCAGTTCCAAGCTTTGCTATGTAACATTGAAACAAAAACGGGGAGAGAAGTCCTCCTGTGAAAAGGTTTTCATCCAAATGAAAGCATCGATCTCAACCCACAAACTTCTGACTGTGGCTATCGTTACCAAAAGTCCTGGTACCAAAATGACGTGCTGCACTGCCTCTGCTTTTCACTCTTGGGGAATCCGAAACAGAAGTGTTATGCTTGTGCTTTTAATTTCCTCCGAAGAGCATGTGTGGAGACAGCAGTAAGGAGACCCTACAAGATCTTGGTTTAAGTGATATCAAAATATTTTTAAAGCAATGTGTCTAAATAATGATTTTTAATTGTTAGTAATAACCCTGTACTAAAGCTGATGTGTGCGTAATCATCTTCGTAGGGTCTAACCCAAACCTGTTCAGTTCAAGGGGCTTCTGGAGAGCTTTAGAATGGACCTTTAGAAGGTATCTTCTCAACAAAAGAAGAATTTTTAAAGCCTTTTCAAACACAGTTTTAAAGTAACTGACATTACCTAAGAAAATATTAACCATACCTGCAAAATGAAAATGGGGAAGGGATTTCGAGTGATACGTAGTCATTGAACACTTTAATGCATGTAACAAAACTGCATACAAAAGACCATTTCAATCTCCATTACTGGAAACTGTTTGGAGTACAGACTGTAGCCCCTAGTGACACACCTAAACCATTTACATGTCCAGATAATGATTCCCAAAAGTTACAGCCTTTCAGAATAACAATTAACAGTTAGAACTGTCTGCTTCTTTTATTTTCTCAGCATTAGTTTCTTTATGCAGGGGCTTGCTTTTTTCTTCTTTGATTTTGTTCTGATTTGGTGTGTTTCCAGGCGTCTGGTCCCCACTGGTGGAAAGAGGATCTAAAACTACAACGGATTCTGTCTCTTTTTCACTGCTAGAAGCTTTCCTTGTTAATTCTGTATGACTAGTTGATCTAAAGGAAAAAACAATAAATATATGAGTACAAATAAGAGTTCATATATTTAGGAGAATATAAATATACAGAAAAGCGTTTCTGTTACTAGTAGCATGTATGAGCAGGACAGATCTAGTAAACTACTAAACACATTTATAGCTTTAACAGCTGTTACATATAGATAGTGGTGCACAAAACGAATGTCAAATTACCCATCCTGAATCATGGCAGATATTTAACAGGAAAACAACTCACAGCACACTGAAAAAAAATCCTTAGACTATGAAAGAATCCGTTTAAAGTCTTAAGCTTACAGAGCTGGATTTTGGTTCCCCATGTCCAGCAGAGCAGTTGCACCCAGAGGAAACGCTACCAGCTCCTGCAGTGTAGCAGCCCTGTAGCCTGGCAGGAGGAGACAGCTGCTTCTCCACACCCCCATCCCAGAGCAGCCTGAGCAGGGCTTTCGCTGTGCTACACCCTGTACCACTACAGGGAGTCAGAGGCAGCACAACCAGAGTTTCCGCCATGGCTGTGCACCAACAGGCTGCTCGTGGTCTGACTCAAAGCAAGTGCAAATGGTTTTCTGAAAATTCACCTGCCGGATCTGCTGACACACAGAGGGCGTCAGACCTGCATTCTGCACTGCAGAAACGGGGTTACGTCTTGATTGCTTGCAGTGCAGGGATTCTTGCAGATAAAAAGCCCTCAGAGTGGGAAGGGAGGAAGGAAAGGTCAGAGACACCAGGGTTATTTGTCGAGGCTGGCAGCAAGCTATAAACACTAAAAGCACTTGTCTATATTCAAAAGCTTTGCACTAGTGTTGAAAATGTGCAGGCAAATCCTTAGATTAACTGGAATGCATCAGCAGAGAACGAGGCAAACACTGGGAAAGCACGACCTGACCAAGTGGCAGATTGGGGAGTTTCCTGTGCCACTGTAACACTGCTGTACAGACAGACACCTCCTCCACCAGCACCCGCTGGCCCCGTGCACCTGGGGGTACGTATCAGGCACGCCTGGAGACATCAGTCACATGTGGAACCTGGCCCATCTGTAGGCAGGGCCTTACACAACGGTATGAACACCGTAGAGATGCCTACACCCAGACAGCTACACCCACCACGCTGGGCAGGTGCAGAAATCCCTGGTGCAGGAAGGTCCTAGGCTGTCCCGGGAAGCCTAACTGCAGAGCTGCTGAATGCAGCTGCACTTCCTAGCCCAGAGCCTTTTTGAAAATTTATTTTTTTCTTTTTTTTTTTTAAATTTTTTCACTTACTCATAATAAAATAACAGCCTTCCATACTGCTAACATAACACCCTTGAAAGGAAAAAGTAGAAGCAACTGAAGGCCAGAGAAAGAAATTCAGCTACTGGATCCATCTGCTATGAGCCGCCCTTTATTGTGACAGTCTTTGTCTTAGAGAAAATGACAAAGAAAAAAAGAGGTCACCCCACTCAACAACTAGAGCACGGGGCGGAGAATGCACTGGCTCCCACCTGATGGGAAGAGAGGAAACGTACAGGTTAAAAACAATCACGGAAACAAGAGTTGTTGCACTTTCCGTTTCAGAAGGGGTTTAC